>NC_090377.1:52798138-53099583 GCF_036365525.1 Heterodontus francisci
TGGTGTAACCAGGCACCTCTTTCTTTCCTTCCATCACCTTAATCCTCCCCTTTATGCTTTCAGATAACCAAGAACTGTCGCCTGGCCAGCCAGTGTTGCCTGAGGATGAAGGCCCAAAGGAACAGCAGACCTCTGAAGAAGAAGCAGGCTGCAGCACGATATCGCAAGAAAAGAGAGTGACTGAAAGAGCAAGAACAGAAAATCAAGGATAGGCATGAGCAGATAAAAGAAGAGGAACAAAGAAACACAAAAGGAAATGCAATGTAAGTTTTTTTAAATCCTGGCACATTGAAGAAAACTCACAGTTGCCAGATCAGATACTGGCACTGCACTTATCTTAGAGGGTAATATAGAGTCATGACCTGCACATGGTGAGTCACCAGACACCAGTGGGCTGCAGCAAGGCCAGGGGTATGTGCCAACTCCCTGGAGGGAGATGTCGGAGATGTGTTCTGCTGCAGAGGATTCAGATGAGAACTTTGAAGGAAAAAGGCTGATGGGCATGCACACAGAGATGCTTTGTGCATTGGCAGGCCTGCCAGAGAGCCTGTTGCCACTGTCAAGCAGCATGGATGATTCCAGCTCTAACTTGGCATAGTTCTTTGCAGAGCGCTTGGTGTCCGTCCTTTACAGTGTGGAAGTGATGGCCAATTCCATGACAGCACTAGCAGACCCAGCTGTGATGCAGCATCTGATGGCTGATGTCTCAGCTTTCATTGTGACACAAACAGAACTGCCCAAGGTCTGAGTGCTGCAGTGGAAACTCAGACTGAGGTCATGAAATCTCTGCTTGTTATCATGCAAGATCAGACTGCTGCCAACATGGCTATGGATAGTATAGTATAAGGATGTAAAGAGTTAATACCGAAGACAGTGAGAGAGACCCCACTCACGGTATGAGCGATGATGTAACGGTCACATAAGACAGGCTTGAGAAGAAGAAGGAGCAGTACGTAGGATGCTAGCTGAGGTGGCTTACGGAGAGTGTATATAGTAACTCTAAATAATAAAGAGTTGTCAGTTAACATTTACCAGAGACAAGACTTTCTTTAGAACGCCCTACAAGGCTACTAATACAAACCCAACAACGCTCATAACAGTGCTCAAAGAGACTTGCTGGATCTCACAGCAGTCCAACAATCTATGCTTCAGTAGAATACTAGGATTGCTGAGGCATAACTCTGGGGGACTGGCAGTGGCTCCATTTTGCACAAACCTGGGGCCTTTCTGCGGATGACAGCATTCACGCTCCCACCAGCGCCATTCTGCCAGAGCCCTTGCTGTAGCCTCTCAGCTAACTCGCCCAGATTGCTGTCACCCATACTGAGGTTGTGCAGTCCAAAGTTGGGCTCCCAAGGTCCAAAACTGCTCGAAGGCATCTTGCAAGGCCATCTGCAGCCTTCCCCAGTGAAAGTCAAAAGCCTTTCACCAGCCATGCTGCAGCCACAGGATAGAACTGCGTAGGAGCACTAGGTGAGGCAAAGGCAGTCGCAAGACAAGCACTAAGGGAAAGCACAAGTGTGAATAGGTGAATATTGTACGGATGATTGGAAATGTTGTTGTTACAGTTGCATGGAATTGTTGTTTTGTGGTGTCTTTTGGCTGATCTGTCTCCGTCTCAAACTCCACACTCCCATCCACCCCGACAATCTTTTATTCCCTTGCTTAACAAGAATCTATCTATCTCTGCCTCAAAAATATTCAAATGACCCCGCCTCCACCACCTTCCAAGGCAGAGAATTTATTCTGGGATACCAGAGTCTGATAAGATGCTCACTGACAGCTCATCCGAAGCATGGATATGCCAGCTGCCTCCTTCCTCCCTTCTCCCTTCCTGATCATCAAGCCCTTGGTGACAAGGGCTGCAATCTCATGATGTGAAGGTTGTGAAGGACGCCGCAGACCACCACAAATCAGGAGACATTCTCCAGCAAGTACTGGAGAGCTGCCCCGAGCTCCTGAACTGGAGTTTCAGGATGTCAGTGGTCTGTTCCGCGATGTTCCTAATGGAAGAGTGACTCTTGTTGTAGAAGCACTGGCCACATGTGGCAGAGGAGAGTCCTTAGCCACGTACGTATCTGCTAGCACTTGTCACCGATTAGCCAGTGTCTGGTTTGATGTGGTGGCTCGAAGATAGCAGGAACTGTGGACTGGCACAGGATGAAAGCATCATGAATGCTGTCAGGATTGTGGGCATTCGTCAACATGATGTTCTGGGCCTGATCGCACACCAACTGCACGTTGGGCAACTGGGACACCTTGCAGTTTCTAAATATCTCTCCATTGAGATATGCCACCCGTGAATAAACAAGTGTGCAGTCGATGGCTCCCTACACCATGGGAAGCCTGCTATACTGACAATGTCACATGCCTGCCTGAGCTTCCGGTTGCTTGCCATTTCAACACTCCCCCCTGCTCTCATGCTCACATCTCTGTCCTGGGATTGCTGCAGTGTTCCAGTGAACATCAACGCAAGCTCGAGGAACAGCATCTCATCTACCGATTAGGCACACTACAGCCTGCCGGACTGAACATTGAGTTCAATAATTTCAGAGCATGACAGCACCCCATTTTACTTTCATTTTTAGTTATTTTTTCTTCCCTTTTTTTTTTTACATTCTTTTTTACATTTTTTACAATCTTTTTTTGCATTTATTTCATTTCATCTTAGTTTGTTCAGTTTGCTTACCCACTGTTTTTTTTCAGGTTTGCACTTGCTGCTGTTCAATATTCAGTGTATTTACACCTAATCGGTACTAATGCTTTGTCTTTCAACACACCATTAACATATTGTTTGCCTTTGCTCCGTGACCTTTTGGTCAGCTATGTGGCCTGGTCCAATCTGCACCTTCTCCTTTGTTATCTCTTGCCCCACCCCCACCTCACTTGCTTATAATCTGTGACTTTTCTAATATTTGTCAGTTCCGAAGAAGGGTCACTGACCCGAAACTTTAACTCTGCTTCTCTTTCCACAGATGCTGCCAGACCTGCTGAGTGATTCCAGCATTTCTTGTTTTTGTCACATGCCTGCTACTCCTGCTTCTCTCTGCTTAGAGAGAAAGCAATGAATTCCCCTCTCCTAGCATACAGAGCCTTTACAATATACCAGATGCAGCGATGGACTGAAAACTATGATATGTTGGCGATGGTGCCTGCTCCAGCAGGGAATGATCCACTCCACTGACATAGAAATTGAGGGCTATAGTCACCTTGACGACCACTAGCAACGCCGTCCTCAACCTGCTCTGCGGCTGCAGGTCCAGGTTGAGGAGCTGGCATAGTTCTCTGACCACCTCCTTGGTGACGCACGACCACTGAACTCACTGTTCCTGGCTGATGTTCAAGTACAGAAGAACATAAGAAATAGGAGCAGCAGTTGGCCATTTGGCCCCTTGAGCAGGCCAATAATATCATGGCTGATCTGATTATGGCCTTAATTGCACTTTCCTGCTTGTCCCCACCCACTCCATAACACTTTACTCCTTTGTAGATCAAAAATCTGCCTAACTCAGTTTTGACTATATTCACTGACCCAGCTTTGTGGGGTAGGGAATTCCAAAGATGAATGACCCTCTGAGAGAAGAAATTCCTCCTCATCTCTGTCATAAAGGGGAGACCCCTTATTTTGAAACTGTGCCCCCTAGTTTTAGGTTCCCTCATGAGGAGAAACACCCTTTCAGTATCTACCATGTCAAGCCCACTCAAACTTAGATGTTTCAATAAGATCACCTCTCATTCTTCTAAACTCTAACGAGTATACGCCAAATCTGCTTAACCTTTCCTCATAAGACAACACCCTCATCCCAGGAATCAGCCAAGTGAACCTTCTCTGACCTGCTTCCAATGCAAGTATATCCCCTACTTAATAGCGAGACCAAAACTGTATGCAGTATTCTAGGTGCAGTCTCACCAATGCCCTTTACAGTGGTTGCAAGACTTCCCAACTTTTATACTCCATTCCCCTTGCAATAAATGCAAACTTTTTATTTGCCTTCCTAATTACTTGCTGTACCTACATGCTAACTTTTTGTGATTCATATACAAGGACACTCAGGTCCCTCTGTACCACAGCATTCTGCAGTCTCTCTCCATTTAAATAATATTCTGCTTTTCTATTCTTCCTGCCAAAGTGGACAACCTCATATTTTCCCACATTATACTCCATCTGCCAAATTTTTGCCCACTCATTTAACCTATTTAGATTTCTCTGCTGATACTTTGTGTCATCTTCACAACTTGCTTTCCTATAATAAAAACAAGAAATGCTGGAAATACTCAGCAGGTCTGGCAGCATCTGTGGAGAGAGAAGTAGAGTTAACGTTTCAGATCAGTAACCCTTCATCAGAACTGACAAATATTAGAAATGTAAAAGGATTTAAGCAAGTAATGCGGGGGGTGGGGCAATAGATAACAAAAGAGGTGTTGATACGTCAAGGTCACAGAGAATAACTGACCAGAAGGTCATGGAATAAAGGCAAATGGTATGTCAATGATGTGGTGAAAGACAAAGCATTCGTACAGAGAGGGTGTCAATTGACTGTAAAATGAACAGCCCTGCCTCCAAGCACAAACATTTAAAAAAACAGTGGGTAGGCACAGTAGAAACAAACTAAACAAACTAAAATAAAACAAATAAAAAAGAAAAAAGAAAAAAATAATTAAAAATACCAAGTGGGGTTCGTCATGCTCTGAAATTATTGAAGTCAATGTTCAGTCCGGCAGGCTGTAATGTGCCTAACTGGTAAACGAGATGCTGTTCCTCGAGCTTGCTTTGATGTTCGCTGAAACACTGCAGCAATCCCAGGACAGAGATTTGAGCATGAGAGCAGGGGGGGTGGTGTTGAAATGGTGAGCAACCGGAAGCTCGGGGTCATGCTTACAGACTGAGCGGGGATGTTCCGCAAAGTGGTCACCCAATCTGCGTTTGATCTCCCCAAAGTTACTTTCCTATCTTTGTATCATCCACAAATTTGGCTACAATACACTCAGTCTCTTCATCCCCTTTATTAATATAGATCATAAATAGTTGAGGCTCCAGCACTGATCTCTGTGGCACTCCACTAGTTACAGTTTGCCAACCTGAAAATGCCCCATTTATCCTGACTCGCTGTTTCCTGTTAGTTAGCCAATCCTCTATCCATGCTAATTTATCACCCCCAATACCATGAGCTCTTATCTTGTGTAGTAACCTTTCATGTGGCACTTTATCAAAATACCTTTTGGAAATCCAAATATACTAAATCTACTGGTTCCCCTTTATCCACCCTGCTTGTTACATCCTCAAAGAACTCTATTAAATTTGTCAAACACGATTTCCCTTTCGTAAAACAATGCTGACTCTGCCTGATTGCGTTCTGATTTTCTAAATGTCCTGCTACGACTTACTTAATAATGGATTCTAGCATTTTCCCAATGACAGTTGTTAGGCTAACTAGCCTATAGTTTCCTGCTTTCCATCGCTCCCCCTTTCTTGAATGGAGGTGTTACATTTGTGGTTTTCCAATCTGCTGAGACCATTCCAGAATCTAGGGAATTTTGGAAAGTTACAACTAATGCATCCACTATCTCTGCAGCCACTTCTTTTAAGACCCTAGGATGCAGGCCATCAGGCCCAGGGGACTTGTCAGCCTTCAGTCGCATCAGTTTTCCTAGTACATTCTTTCTAGTGATAGTGATTGTTTTAAGTTCCTCCCACTTTTTTGCCTCCTGATTTTCTGCTATTCCTGTGATAATTTTTGTGTCTTCTATAATGAAGTCAGATACAAAATACTTGTTCAAAGTTTCTGCCATTTCCTTGTATCCCATTATTAATTGCCCATTCTCATCCTCTAAGGGACCAACACCTACTTACCTTAGCTACCCTCTTCCTTTTTATATATTTGTAGAAGCTTTTACTGACTGTTTTTATATTTCTTGCTAGTTTACTCTCATACTCTAATTTCTCCCTTTTTTCAGTCATCCTTTGCTGGTTTCTGCAAGTTCCCTAATCTTCTGGCCTACCTTTAACCTTTGCAGCATTGTACGCCTTTTCCTTCAATTTAATACCATCCTTAACGTCCTTAGCCACAGGTGGTGCATCCTTCTCATAGAGTCTTTCTTTCTCAATGGAATATATCCTTGTTGAGAATTATGAAATATCTCCTTAAATGTCTGCCACTGCTTCTCTACTGTCTTACTTACTTATTTTCCCAGTCCACTTTAGCCAACTCGGTCTTCATTCCCTTATAATTGTCTTTATTTAAGACACTAGTTTCAGACCCAAATTTCTCACCCTCAAACTGAATGTGAAATTCGATTATGTTATGATCATTCTTGCCTAGAGGATCCTTTACTATGAGGTCATTTATTAATCCTGTCTCATTACACATTACCAGGTCTAAAATAGCCTGCTGCCGGGTTGGTTCCAGAATGTATTGTTCTGAAAAACTGTCCTTAATACACTCTATGAACTCATCCTCCAGGCTATCTTTGCCAATTTGATTAGTCCATTCTATATGAAGATTAAAATCACCCACGATTATTGCTGTACCTTTCCTACAAGTCCCCATTATTTCTTGATTTATATTCTGTCCTAAGGTGTAGCCTAAGGGAGTTAGAGAGCCTATAAACTACTCCCAATCAGTGACTTTTTTCCTTTGTTATTTCTTATCACAACCCAAACTGATTCTACATCGTGATCTTCTGAGCCAAGATCATTTCTCACCAATGTACTGATTTCATCCTTTATTAGCAGAGCTATCACACCTCATTTTCCTTTATTCCTATCCTTCTGAAATATCAAATACCCTGAATATTCAATTCCCAGCCTTGGTCACCTTGCAACCGTATCTCTGTAATGGCTATCATATCATACTCATTTATTTCTATTTGTGCTAACAATTTATCCATCTTGTTACAAATGATGTGTGTATTCAGATAAAGAGCCTTTAATTATGTTGTCTTAACATTTTTTCCTACTCTGACCTTGTTTGCTGGTGCACTCTTATGTTTGTAGACTCTGTCCCTTCCTGTTGCACACTGGTCATCATTACCCGCATTGCAACCCTGCACTATTGCCTTGACTTTTCTCTGTAACCTTCTAAATTTCCCATCATTTGAACCCCTCACTATTTAATTTAAAGCCCTCTCTACAGCCCTAGTTACACTGGTCCCAGTGCAGTTCAGGTGAAGGCTGTCCCAATGGTACGGGTCCCTCTTTCCCCAGTACTGGTGCCAGTGCCCCATGAATTGAAACACATTTCTCCCACACCAATCTTTGAGCCATGCATTCAACTCTCTCATCTTACTGACCCCATGCCAATTTGCTCATGGCTCAAGCAGTAGTCCAGAGATTATTAGCTTTGAGGTTTTGTTTTTTAATTTAGCCCCTAGCTGCTCATGCCACCTCAGGAGAACTTCTTTCTTAGTCCTACCAATGTCATTGCTGCTTCTCCTTCGGTTGTGTCGGCACCACATACTAATATCTGTAATTTGCCAATAGGCGCAGGTCTCCAAGTCTATCTCAGCCGGAACGGGAATTGAACCCGCGCCATTGGCATTGTTCTGAACCACATGCTAGCCATCCAGCCAACTGAACTACCCACATGGACCACGACACTAGATCCTTCCCCTCCGACTCCAAGTTTTTCTGCCGCCCCCTTAACTCTGGCATCAGGCAGGCTATACAGACTTCACGTCTCTCACTCTCGGCTGCAGAGTACAGTATCCATCCCCCTAACTATACTATCCCTTACTACTACTCCCTCCCACTTGAATGGCCCCTGCACCATGGTGCTGTGGTCAGTTTGCTCATCCTCCCTGCAGTCCCTGCCCTCATCCACACAGACTGCAAGAACCTCAAACCTGTTGGGCAAGTGTAAGAGCTGAGACTCCTCTATCGCCACCTTCTGGATTCCCATACCTGCCCCACTCATAGTCACACCCTCCTGTCCCTGAGAATGAACCAAATATGAAGTACCTAGCCTTAGGGATGTGACTGCCTCCTGGAAAAAAAGTGTCCAGGTAATTTTCCCCCTCCCTGATGCATCGCAGTGTCTGAATCTCAGCCTCCAGTTCATTAACTCTGAGCCGAAGTTCCTCGAGCTGCAGACATTTACAGCTAATGTGGTTGTTGTGGATCACACTGGTGTCTACCAGCACCCACATGTTACAGCTGCAACACATCACCCGCCATGTCATCTCTATTGTGTTTTAATTAACTAATTATGTTTCAAGTTTAACTAGTTAAGCTACAAATTTAATACAATACTTATATCTCTCCCCAGTACCAGTTTAAATTACTACCCCAGTTTAGAAAGGAAAAAAAAACTTAAACTCACCAACCAATCACCCACCTACTCACCTATAAAGTAATTTGACAAATTCTGCAGCAGCCATTGAATGTCATCGCGAGCAGGTCCCTTACCATTTTCCCCTTACTTGGCTCCCATAGCAGCTGAATTTTGCAGCTCAGAACGCTTCACCTTTGCTCTGCGCATACTGCCATTTTCTACAGTTAACAGTAAGAGTGGGAATTTGGTGCAGTGAGGGAGGAGGTGCTGTTTTGGTCTTTTACAGAACAAGCAGTGACTCAAAACAGGGAGCCTGATTCAGTGAGAGCTGACAGCTGAAGCCCAGAGGCATTAGGGAATAGGGTGTACTAACAGGAAGTTATGTTACAGTTTGTAAATGGATATTTTTAATATCTTACAAAATCCTGCTGCAAACACTTTTAGAACTATATAACATGTTTTAAAGAGAGAATAAATACTAGGGTTTTTACAATTCATAGCATAATCTGCCATTCCCCTGTCCAATTCAGACGAAAAAAGCCAGAGATCCAACTGATCTATAGACGCTGGAACAGTTCCAATGGAGGGTAGCTAAGGTAACCCCACTATTTAAAAAAGGAGGTAGAGAGAAAACAGGGAATTACAGCTAGCCTGACATCAGTAGTGGGGAAAATGCTAGGGTCCATTATAAAAGATGTAAAAGCAGAGCACTTCAAAAACAATGACAGGATTGGACAAAGTCAACATGAATTTATGAAACGGAAATCATGCTTGAAAAATCTACTGGAATTTTTTGAGTATGTAACTAGTAGAATAGATAAGGGAGAACCAGTGGATGTGGTGTATTTGGACTTTCAGAAGGCTTTCGATAAGGTCCCACATAAGAGATTAGCATGCAAAACTAAAGCACATGGGATTGGGGGTAAGGTACTGACATGGATAGAGAACTGGTTGGCAGACAGGAAACAAAGAGTAGGAATAAACAAATCTTTTTCTGAGTGGCAGGCAGTGACTAGTGGGATACTGCAGTGATTAGTGCAAGGACCCCAACTATTCGCAATATATATTAATGATTTAGATGAGGGAATTAAATGTAATATATCCAGGTTTGCAGATGACACAAAGCTGGGTGGGAGTGTGAGCTGTGAGGAGGATGCAGAGAAACTCCAGTGTGATTTGGGCAGGTTGAGTGAGTGGGCAAATTCATGGCAGATGCAGTATAATGTGGATAAATGTGAGGTTATCCACTTTGGGGGCAAAAACAGAAAGGCAGATTATCTGAACGGCAACAGATTGGGAAAGGGGGAGATGCAGCGAGACCTGGGTGTCCTTGTGCACCAGTCGCTGAAAGTAAGCATGCAGGTGCAGCGGGCAGTTAAGAAGGCAAATGGTATGTTGGCCTTCCTAGCGAGAGGATTCGAGTACAGGAGCAAGGATGTCTTGCTGCAATTATACAAGGCCTTGGTGAGACCACATCTGGAGTATTGTGTGCAGTTTTGGTCTCCTTGTCTGAGGAAGGATGTTCTTGCTATGGAGGGAGCACAGCGAAGGTTCACCAGACTGATTTCTGGGATGGCAGGACTGACGCATGAAGAGAGATTGGGTCAATTAGGCTTGTATTCGCTAGAGTTTAGAAGAATGAGAGGAGATCTCATAGAAACCTACAAAATTCTAACAGGACTGGACAGACTGGACGCAGGAAGGATATTCCCAATGGCGGGGGAGTCCAGGACCAGCGGTCACAGTCTAAGGATAAGGGGTAAGCCATTTAGGACTAAGATGAGGAGAGATTTCTTCATCTAGAGAGTGGTGAACCTGTGGAATTCTCTACCACAGAAAGCAGTTGAGGCCAAATCATTAAATATATTCAAGAAAGAGTTAGACACAGTTCTTAGGGCTAATGGGATTAAGGGATATGGGGAGAAAGCGAAAACAGGTTACTGAGTTTGGATGATCAGCCATGATCGTATTGAATGGCGGAGTAGGCTCGAAGGGCCGAATGGCCTACTCCTGCTCTTATTTTTCTATGTTTCTAATCAATGATGTAACATGTTTCTAGAACTTGGGAGATATGCAGAGCAAAGAGGAAAAACAATGAGAGGGAGAAAGAAAAGAGAATAAGAGTCAAAGCCAAATGGAGCGGTACATAGACAACAATGAAGGAAAAACTGTGAGATGCACAGGGACAGATAGAGTGAAAGACATATAGGTGGAATTTTATGCCATCCCCCGCAGCCAGTTTGGAGGTGGGGAAAGCAAAAAAATCGTGTGGTGGTGGTGGTTCCTGCCACCATCCCACCTCTGCCTGTGAATGGCCTTCCCTCCCCACTGCCAATTGAGGCCCTTAACTGGGCAATTAACTTCCAATTGGCTATGCAGCTGGTGGCCCTGTTGCAGCACGAGAAACATGGCCCTCAAAACAGTACAGGCTGCTTCCTAGCTCTGAGGGGGGCGGGCGGGGGATTGCGGGGCGGTTAGGGTGATCCCTCATGAAAGGGCACTTACTGCCTGGGTGGCACAGTGGCGCAGTGATTAGCACCGCAGCCTCACAGCTCCAGCGACCCAGGTTTGGTTCTGGGTACAGCCTGTGTGGAGCTTGCAAATCTTCCCCGTGACCGTGTGGGTTTCCTACGGGTGCTCTGGTTTCCTCCCACATGCCAAAGACTAGTGGGTTGATAGGCAAATTGGCCATTGTAAAAATTGCCCATGGTGTAGGTAGGTGGTAGGAGAATTGACGGTGGGGATGTGAGAGGGAAAATGGGATTAATGTAAGACTAGTATAAATGGGTGGTTAATGGTTGGCATGGACTTGTTGGGCCGAAAGGCCTGTTTCAGTGCTGTATCTCTCTATGACTCTAATGAGGGACCTGGCATTGGGAAGGTTGGCCCACTGAGAGCCACCCTCCTGCCCTTCCCCCACCCTGCAAGACCCCTCCTGCCCTGAGCTACCTTGGCCTGGGTCCAGCAATGTTCCTCAGCCTTGGGTAGGTGCTCCTCCACAGCAGCCACTCCCTCTGCAGTAGCACTACAGAGGCTGGCAGCTCTCCAAGGGTGGGACCTCAGACGCTGTACTCCTTGATCCTGGTGAAGGCCCAATGCTGTCCACAAAAGTGTCTGATTGGTACTAGATTCATGGGCCTTCTGAAGAAGAAGCAACGCATGGATCTCAGCATCACTTTTTCTGGATGTTGAGACCCCCACCGCCAGAATAAAATTCTCCCCATTGAGTGAGAGTGAGAATTAGAAAATGTGAGACAATCAACCTCAATTACAGGGACATAGAGCTATATATTATAGACATATATTTGTTTTTTAATGATTTTTGTAAACAATACCATGGGAAATTAAATTAGTCAAGATATAGAACTGTAATTTAATTTGCCTGGAATATCCCAGCCTTTGCATATTGCTGCACTCGTCTATTCGCTCCTCTGTGCATATCGATGAATGTTGCGTGATCTTAAATGTATTGATGGAGTAGGTTTTCATTTGTTGGCTTCCATTGGGTGGGAAGCCAGCATAGTAAGCCTATCACTCACCCACATGAAAGCAGTTTGAGGCCTGACCAATCTTGACCACAGAGTTCAGCTGGTCCAACTTAGATAAAGGGCTGCGGGGGGGGGGGGAGGGGAAGTGATCTCTGCGGAGGGCCATAGAAGGTCTGGAATGGTGGGGGGGTCAACGTAGATGTTGGTTAAAATGGAAAGGTAAGAGCGGATCTTTTAATTGTGCTACCACTCTGTTCCCGCCTGGCAAAGGGGATGATAATCATCACTTATAACTCATCCTAGTATCTAAATTTTGTCAATAATGAGCATCTTTCATGTTCTCAGCAGGTTACAAAGCACTACACAACCAATGGATCACTTTTTGAAGTGCTGCCACAATGGTTATGTCAGAAAACAATAAATATTGCCTACACTGTTAATAATAGATAGGCAAATAAAAACAAATTAAACTCATGTTAAATGAAACATACTATGGGCTATGCTTTCCATTCATTTTAGTCAATAGTGAAAAAACTTAGACCTATAATTAACGATGAAACTTTCAAGGTTCCTAGTCATCTCAACCAGAGTTGCAGGGCAGGGTCCTAAGACACAATCATCATTGATATCAAAAGTTTACAGAAAATAGATCAGTCAGTAATTAAATGCAAATTTTTTTTACAAGGCAACCTATGCGACTGATAATGGAGTGAAACATTTGCAGTGTGTTTATAAGTAAAGAAAGGAGAATGAATGTATTTATATAGCACCTTTCATGTCCTCAGGATGCATCAAAGTGCTTTACAACCAATGAAGTGGGCAGATCATGATGTCAGTTGGTCTCTAACATTGATTTGGAGCCCGACCTGCAATCTTGGACCTCGTCGATCCAGTAATGTCCTCTCTTAAACACGTAGATTGAGGGACCACCTTCAGCAGCCCTATTAAATGGCATCGCTGTTTGACTTTCAAGTACTTTTGAAGTGTAAACAACTCACCAAGGGTCCTTCGACAGGACCTTCCAAACTTGCGACCGTGACCACTTAGAAGGACAAGGGCAGCAGACGCGTGGGAACACCACCGCCTGCAAGTTCCCCTCCAAGCCACACACCATCCTGACTTGGAACTATACTGTCGTTCGTTCACTGTCGCTGGGTTAAAATCCTGGAACTCCCTTCCTAACAGCACTGTGGGTGTACCTACACCCCAAGGATTGCAGCGGTTCAAGAAGGCAGCTCACCATCACCTTCACAAGGACAATTAAGGATGGGCAATAAATGCTGGCCTAGCCAGCGACACCCACATCCCATGAAAAAATAACGAAAAAAATTGTAATTTAGGCAACCCAGCAGTCAATTTGTGCAGACCGAGGTCCCAGGAATAGTAATAAAATAGTGACCAGATAATCTGTTTTGGTTACACTTAAGATAGAAATTTTAACTATAAAATAAACATTCAATCCTCACATAGGACTTTATAAAAATGATAGTCACTTCTATCAATTATTTTAATGGATTAGTTATCTGTTATGGTTGAAAAATAAATTAAAAACTTTTTAATTTTGTGCTTTGTGGTAGTCTATATAAGCACAAAAAAGATGTATGTCAGACTCCTAATAGACACTCATTCATAACTAACTATAGCTGATTGCACTTTTCAAAGCCACTTTTCAATTTACTAATTATTCATATGAATGTACTTTGGAAATGCTCTCAAGGTAAAGCTGCTTGGGAAAGTCAGCAGTTCATTTTAAGTCACTTAATTTATTGACTGAATAATTCATAATATTTGGGCAAAAGGGCTTTTACATCTTCCTCACTGGAGGATTGCTGGTTAAGCAATATTTTCAATAAATTAATGAAAAAAGATAAAAAGATGCATCCAATGTCCTTCTTAAAAATCCCAGAAGCCAGAACATGGTATACAAGTAAAACTGCTGAACAAATCTGCTTTACTATAATTAATTATGCAACTGCTCAAATATAAAGTCTGCATAAGTGTATTACATTGACTATTATAGGGCCTTCATCAAATGAAGATTTTATAATGTGCTTAAACAGCTAGATGGACCGCAGTAGGCATTGAAACCAAATTAATATCATAAAATATGCTGGTGCCATACTTGAATTGCAGCTCCCAAAAACTGTAATTTCTCCCTCACTGTATCCATAAGAAAAATATGGATTACTATGTCTTCTACCAGGGCAAAAAGGTACATCAATCTGAACTACGTTACACGCTGCTTTACATTCGAAGTGTCTCCTAACCTTCATGAAATCTCTCCCAACTGATACAGTGAGGTTGACAAGGTGATTCATTTCTCCAGGTCTCATGCAAAGATAGGTTAAATGGAGTTCTTATGTTGCTATGTTTCCACAACACAAGGTTGGCAAGATTTAGTTAAGAACAAATCAAGGGAAGAACTAAGGATCTGTCCAGATGTTTTTAGATCAAGACAAAGGGTAAAACTGGAACTTATCATAATTCTTTTCATTTAATTTTTGCATGTTGCTAGGATATAGTTTCACACAGTATACATACAGAATTCACAACATGCATAAGTAAATGCAGTGAAGATCATACACTGTTATACAGTTCTAGAGGATGAGGGACCCTTCATGACAGGGTGAGGACTATCCCTGGTCAGGGGTGCTGACAGATTGTGAGGAGGAAGATGATGTATCGCAATAAAGTTACAGCAGCATCAAGTATTTGTCAGCATTGTGCAATGAGAAGCTGTCTCATTATCTAGCCCTGAGGTTGGTCTGGTTTCAGGCGTGGGGATATGTGTGTGTTTGGTCCTCAGGAAGGGGGCTGAAATGTTCTGACATTCTATCTGCACTATGTGCTGCCTGCACATTACTTACTGTGGCTGGAAAATATCCACATGTGTTTGCTATAGTATCTGTTTGATCGTTCTGTAACAGTGGAACACACCTTCCTGCTGCTAGGAGAAAGATCTGTGCTACCTTGCAAGTGGTAGGGATTCCTTACTCTCCTGGTAGTAGGCCAAATATACATGGGCTTGGAGTCAATGTGTACCCACTAACCACGTACTGGGACTGTGCCAGTAACCTCACAATATCCCATGGTTACAGCTCCAGGGGGTGCGTTCTTTAATCTTGGAGATGCCCCACTCCAGTGCCTTGCCTCTCATAGGCATTGTGCAGATTTCTCCTGCACCAAGACTGCATGAATCAGGTGTGCGTTGTCTCCCAGGTGGCATCACACAACTGATGTAAGAGATCTGGTGTTATTGTAATCATCCTGTAAAAGTGGAAAAAGGGCTTTCAGGTTCTGAATGAAAGTAATTACTGTCAGGGTAGATGGTGAGGAATACTGTAAGTTCCCAAGTTAGTGCACTTTCTTAACCAGAGCGTAGTGTGAAGGGTTAACTATGTAACTCTTGTGTTTGCATTAGGCCCCGTCTGTGTAGTGGAGCCTGGTCTCCAATCATCTCGGCTATCCCTGCCATTGGGCAAAGACCTTGATTCGCTCGGACCATGTGGTAATCGGTGTACATCGGCCACCCCACGTTAAAAGAACCCACACACGCGCATCTTCCACCCCCACAAAATGAACTTTGGGACCTGGACTATCAAGACTCTTATGGACAACTCCAGCAGCGACAGACCTGAACGTCACACCACTATCATAGCCTGAGAACTCTGCCGCTACAATATTGATATCACTGCCCTGAGTGAGACAGAGTGGGCAGGAGGAGGCCAGCTCAAGGAACAAGGTGGTGGATATACCTTCTTCTGGAAAGGTAAACCAGAAGAAGAGCGCTGACTCCATTGGGCTGGCTTCACTATAAAAAATGAACAAGCCGACCGCCTCAGCGAGCCTCCTTGTAGATAAAACGATAGTCTCATGACCCTCCAGCTCACCCTAACCCAGAACAGCATGCCATAGTCATCAGCGTGCATGCCCCAATCCTAGAAGCAACAGATGTAATTCTTATTTAGAAGATAAAGAATGTGTTGGTGATCAGGGAAGAAAAGAGAATGTGGCTGGTGTGTTTACTTTATTGGTCATTGTTGATTCATTGAACATTGGGGCAATAATCTGTCAGTGAGAGCATTGGTAATCAGTGCCTGTGACACCTCCTTCCAGGAGGCTCTAGACTTTTTTTTTGCAGCTTTCTCCTGTGGAGACTCTTCGCTTAATCATCTTAAGCAGGTTTTGAAAGTCCGTTGTTTTGAACTATGTGCTTTTCTTTTGTAACACTTTGCAATGTGGGCGGCGCAGTGGTTAGCACCGCAGCCTCACAGCTCCAGGGACCCGGGTTCAATTCTGGGTACTGCCTGTGCAGAGTTTGCAAGTTCTCCCTGTTTCTGTGTGGGTTTTCGCCGGGTGCTCCGGTTTCCTCCCACAGCCAAAGACTTGCAGGTGATAGGTAAATTGGCTGTTGTAAATTGTCCCTAGTGTAGGTAGGTGATAGGGAATATGGGATTACTGTAGGGTTAATATAAATGGGTGGTTGTTGGTCGGCACAGACTCGGTGGGCCGAAGGGCCTGTTTCAGTGCTGTATCTCTAAATAAATAAATAAATGTCCTTATGTATCTTTTGCTATCAGCACACCTACCTAACAATCAACTTATTGAGCCAAGCACTTTCCTATGTACCTGCTGCTTACTTATGCTTATGCCTTATGCTGCAATCTGCATTCAAATTTGGCTTTTAAAGATTGCACTCTAATTGTCAAACACTGTTTGGACTCTCCTCCCACTTTACATGATAACCAACAAATACGGTAGGATTAGTTACAATGTCTACAGCACAGAAGGAGGCCATTTGGCCCAACTGGTCTATGCTGATGTTTATGCTCCAAATGAGCCTCCTCCCAATGCTACAGAGCACTGGCAATCTGAAGTCTCAACTCAACAGTGCAGATCTGTGATCTATGAAATTTAGTCTGAAGTAGTGTTCCAGATCTACCTTTTCTATATCATTTACAATCATATGTCTCTATAAAGTCACCTCAGCTGCCTCCTTTCAAGGCTTAAAGGTCAAACTTTTTCCAGTCTTTCCTCATTACTCAATGCTCTGAGAGTACTGATTAGTCTAGTGGCTCTTCTCTGAAATACCACGAGGGTTTTATTGGGTTGTATTTTGGTAATGGACTCGAGAACATGACACCCAGAGCTGACATGGCGCTATTTTTAAACGGAAATCAATTAATTGGCCTGGGTATGAGTCCGGCGCCTAACTGGAGGTGCCAGAAGCATTCTGAAGATGGGAACAGGTTGCTCAGGGCAATCTTGAAAGGCAAGCAGCAGCCATGACTGGGCTTACCGTTGCCTTCAGAAATTCTGTGGGCATGTGCATGCGTCCCTGGACAGCACCCCTTTTCTCTGGCACCTCCCTGGAGGTACTAATTGATGCAGTATCCAACAGGAGATTGCTTTTCTTCCCAGTCTCAGGAAGGAAATATCTGCACAGCTGGACCAAGAGGGCGTGGATGAAGATGACCACGGAGGTCAGCAGCCGGGGACCCAAATGAACGACTTGCGTCCAGTGCAGAAAAAGGTTCAATGACCTCTTGCGGTCTGGCAAGGTGAGTGACCAGTGGCACTCGCTGCATTGGGCACCAACTCTCTAAGCACCAGAATTCACAAGAGCTGACCTCACAGAATGGCCACAGTTCTCCCTCAGATTGTAGGTTAATGGTCACAACACTGAGACACAGCCACCCTCACATATGGGGCAACATTCAGATGGGGACATCACCGAGGGGAGCATCAGCCCACGTGTGTGTCGTGCTGGAAGAGATGAGGGAGGGCAGCCACTCATGAATCTATCTCCTCAACTCCTGCAGGAGAACAGAGTCCATAATACATTGGAGATGGGCAAAATGGGAGGAGGTGGAATGGCCCAGCTCCACATGCTGACAGCAGTGACGGAGGCGGCGCTGGAGATTGCCAGGGTGCCGTCGAGGCATCCGGTGGGAGATGGCGACACAGGAGGCCATGAGCAACAGCGTCACTGGATAGCTCTTTCTTGAGGTGACGGGCAGGGAGGAGACTCCGGCCCAATGTGAGCTATGGATCTTAGACTGCTGTCATCAGATGGGTTGGGATTGTGTAAGGGTACTGTTGAGTAGGACCAGTTCTCATCACCATTTTCTTGTGTCTCCCACAGGGCCAGTAGCAGAGCGGGACCAAAGTGGACCTGCCGTATCAGTACCAAAATCCTCGGCGCGGTGCGTAGTCCACGGAACTTGCACCGTCATATCATACCTCGACACTTTCCACCAGCACAGACACACTCACCTCAGTTGGGCCACAGATTAGCATAGAAAGAGCAGCACTGGGTGAACCTCACAGTACTCGTGAGCAGAAGGATGAGGAGGATGAGTCAGAGTCACCTGTGGGCAGTTGCCCTGGGAGGATGGAGGATACCAGGAAAGGGCTGAGACGGTCCTAGCGGCAGATGAAGGGGCCACCCCTCAGGGTGCACCACTAACAGCCCTTGCCCCCTCCAACTCAGGAACCATCTGTGTGCCAGGGCCCTGTGACAGTGGCAGCCCCTGCTGACTGTAGAAAAGTCCCCATGGGCACCTCCAAGATAAGGACGGAAGCCACAGGCATCTCAGCTGGTGGCAGAGAGCAGAACAGCTTACCACAGCAGGAGCACCCCATAGAAGGGTTAGGGAGAAGAAAGTACCATGGTGTTGAAATCACTTAATGGATCACCTGGGTGCTATTGTCTACATGTGTACGTACTGTCTTTTACCTCACAATATAACTTCTTTATTTCACCATTCTGACAGGTGTGCTGTCTCATCTCAAAAGGGGGACGTCACATTGTGGGGCGGGTGACGGGATGTGGGGTCCTGAGAATATTAAGTGCCCATGCCTTGTGATGTTGAACAATGGTGGATGGAGGAACACTCCATATGCATGTTCATTGCTGCCAATGGGACCTCGCAGTTTTGGGACATGGCAGAAAAATAGCTCGGCATGCTGGGAGGTGAGTTGTGGGGTCATCAGCCACAAGGGCTCGGGGGCGATCAGGTGAAGTGCTGCTAAATCAGCATGGCACCTTGCTGCCATGTCAGCCTGAGGTATGGGATGGCATGGCCAGGCATCCTCTGCTGCCTGAGAACTGGCCACCTCTGGAGCTATCCCTTCCTCCTCATCTTCCTACACTTCTTCCTCCTCTGAGGTTGAGTGGCCTCCAGCTCCTCCTCTTCATCCATCATCAGGCCTCTTTGCAGTGTCATGTTGTGCAGGGCGCAGCACACGACCATGACATGGAAGACTCCGACTGGCTCGTACAGGAGGGCACTACCTGATCAGTCAAGACAACGGAAGCACATCTTCAAGCGGCCACTGGTCTGTTCAATGCAGGCCCGTGTTAGGAGATGGCTCTGGTTGTAGGGCCTCTCCCCAGTGTCGGGGTCTTGAATGGGGGTCAGCGACCTCCTTAGGGGAGAACCCTGATCACCCAGCAGCCACCCATGGAGTCTGGATGTGGACCTGAAGAGGTGCAAAACCTGGAATTCTCACAAGATAAAGGTGTCATGACAGCTGCCCAGGAACTGCAAGATTCAGTTCCTGTGGTCACAGACCAGCTTTACAGGGTGATCTGTGGCTGCTACTGCCTCTAAGCCTGCCAGGAGCACTGGTCCCCAGTTGGTCAGCAGAAATTCTCCTTCCAAAACCATGCAGACTGCTATTTCCTACATTGAGATCATACAAGTAATCCACAAATTTACATCTGATAATCTATTCCATTAGTTTCGCCTGTATTGACAATTCAGATCACATCAGTTTCATCATCACTGTGCTTTCCAACATAGCAATCTCAGAGAAACAGTAATACTCCTTTGATTGTCATACTTTATCTCACAACAAAATCAAAACTATATTTGTAACATATGTTAATACTTCCAATATTTAAAGCAGAAGAATAACTAACAAAATAACTAACTTAATCACAGCAAATAAAACACTTTTATAATTGTGTCAGATTATAAACTCTCTTTAATTCTGTGTAAGTAAAACACAACAGACTAAATCCGTACATGCTCTCACAGAATTTGGTAAGGGTGCTGGGCTTTTCCTGGTTCCTACGCTGCCGAAACCAACGCTGAATTGTGCGGACATCCCAATCCAGTTGTTTGGAAAGTCCTTCCAGTCTCTTTTCATCCGGATGCTAAAAAAAAACAAATCAGCCAATTCAGAATTTCTTCTTCAACAACAACAACAACAACTTACAATAGAGCACCTTTAGCATAGAAGAACATCTCAAAGTGCTTCACAAAGGTGTCATCAAAAAATAGACCCTGAGGCAAAGAGGGAGATGTAAGAAGGTTAAGAGGTGAGTTTTAAACAAGGCCTTAAAGGAGGAGAAGGAAATGGAGAGGTTTATGGAATTCCAAAGTCCACTTTCTTCTCAGTCCCTTTTTCTTCAAATGAAAAATGAAATGGCAATATCTTTCATTTTCATAAGTTGTTCATTTCTAATTAGTTATTTAAATTACTCTAAATTTCATATGTTATTAAACAGGAAATCAGTACAACTTAAAATTATACTGCATCTTTTATGTAGAGGAGGAATGTTAAGGGTTCCCACAAAAACAACCAATTGTGTAAAAACAAAAACCCCAGCTGGAAGAATGTAATCTATAACTGGGAGTGTAAAAATGGATTTTCCAGCTGCAATATCAACTCTGCTGCTCTGAGATCAGTTGAAATGTGTGGAATTATGAAGATGATGACACAAACAATATATTCGATAGTTCATAGTTGTTTCCCACCCTTTTAAGATATGCTTTTCTTTTTGAATAGTCTGATTCATCATGGGCAGTGGTAACAATGGCCCAGATTTTCCTGCCAAAATAATGATGAGGCTAATACCACTCGCCATTATTTATGTAAAAATGCTACAGCAACTTTAGATGAGGGGCAAATGTGTGGTTAAACTCAAAAATCCAAAAGTTGCTGACCCAGTTGTGCCATTCTGCCATTAGCTACAAAAGAAAAGGCACCTCACTGTCTGCTTCACCACTGGAATGCACTGAATGGCATGAACTTGCTGTATTTGCACAGTTGACATGAACTAAACTTGCGACAAAAAGTTGGCAGCGTTTACTAGCACCATAAGTGGGCTGGCCAGAATTCTGATAGTTGTGTCATGGCCTCCAAGGGGATCAAACAGTTTGGCTGGAATGTGTAATTTGATCCTGCCTTCTGTAGAGTAATTCAAGGTTTCGGCATTGTGTAATTTGATCTAGTCATTGTCAATCAGGCTCCAGAACTCGGTGCTAACACTACTGCTTTCAAAGAACATACAAGGCTCATAAGCCTAAATTTGGAACACTCACAGCATTCATAGTACCAAGTTCAGTTAATGCACAGTGCTCACACTCCTGATTTCAGATAGGGAGGGGTGAGGGATGGAAGGATTTCAACATGAGAAGAACTTTAATATTTAGTCATTCCTGAACTGGGAGCAAATGTAGGTCAGTGAGCACAGGGACAATGGGTGAACAGGACTTGCTGTGAGTTAGGATATGTGCAGCAGAGTTTTAGATGATCTCAAGTTCATTGGGGGAGGAAGATGGGATGCTGACCAGGAGAACACTGAAATAGTCAAATCTTGCAAATAATACATAAATGAAATATCATGCATATTGGTAGGAACAGACTCTCAATTTTTAAGGAGAATACCTCCAGTTTCTCTGGTCTCTCCACATAACTGAGATCTTTCATTCTTGGTACCTTATTAGCAAATTTGCTCCACACCCTTTCAGAGGCCTTGACATCCCTCCTGAAGTGTGGTGCCCAGAATATGCCACAGTACCACAGCTGAGGTTTGGCATAACTTCCTTGTTTTTATATTCTATGCTTCTATTACTCAAACTAAGGATCCTGCAAATCTTTTAATCTTTACTTATCCTGCCACTTTCTGGTTGCCCTGTACCTGCTCCCTTCATAAATTGTGCCATTTGGATTATATTACCCCTCCTCATTCTTCCTACCAAAATGCATTAATTTTCATCTGCCATTTGTCTACCTATTTCACCAGACTGTCTATGCCCTCCTGAAGTCTGTTACTATCCTTCTCACTGCTTACCACATTTCCAAGTTCTGGGTTTTATCCAAATTTTAAAATCATACCCTGTGTACCAAAGTGCAGATCATTAATATCGATTAAAGTTCCCCCCGAATCTGCACTGAGGCCTCAGCTTTTCATAAATAAAAACAAGAAATGCTGGAAATACTCAGCAGGTCTGGCAGCATCTGTGGACAGAGAAGCAGAGTTAACGTTTCAGGTCAGTGACCCTTCTTCAGAACACTTCTTGAGTGTTGAGTGTTCTTCAGAGCTTCTTGAGTGTTGTTGGAGCTGCACCCATCCAGGCAAGTGGAGAGTATTCCATCACACTCCTGACTTGTGCCTTGTAGAAGGTGGACAGGCTTTGGGGAGTCAGGAGGTGAGTTACTCGCCGCAGGATTCCTAGCCTCTGACCTGCTCTTGTAGCCACAGTATTTATATGGCTACTCCAGTTCAGTTTCTGGTCAATGGTAGCCCCTAGGATGTTGATAGTGCGGGATTCAGCGATGATAATGCCATTGAATGTCAAGGCAAGATGGTTAGATTCTCTCTTGTTGGAGATGGTCATTGCCTGGCACTTGTGTGGAGCGAATGTTACTTGCCACTTATCAGCCCAAGCCTGGATATTATCCAGACCTTGCTGCATTTCTACACGGACTGCTTCAGTATGTGAGGAGTCGCGAATGGTGCTGAACATTGTGCAGTCATCAGCGAACAACCCCACTTCTGACCTTATGATTGAAGGAAGGTCATTGATGAAGCAGCTGAAGATGGTTGGACCTGGAACACTACCCTGAGGAACTCCTGCAGTGATGTCCTGGAGCTCAGATGATTGACCTCCAACAACCACAACCATCTTCCTTTGCGCTAGGTATGACTCCAACTAGCAGAGTGTTTTCCCCCTGATTCCCATTGACTCCAGTTTTGCTAGGGCTGCTTGATGCCATACTCGGTCAAATGCTGCCTTGATGTCAAGGGTTGTCACTCTCACCTCACCTCTTGAGTTCAGCTCTTTTGTCCATGTTTGAACGAAGGCTGTAATGAGGTCAGGAGCTGAGAGGCCCTGGCGGAACCCAAACTGAGCATCACCGAGCAGGTTATTGCTAAGCAAGTGCTGCTTGATGGCACTGTTGATGACACCTTCCATCACTTTACTGATGATTGAGAGTAGGCTGATGGGGCGGTAATTGGCCGGGTTGGACTTGTCCTGCTTTTTGTGTACAGGACATACTTGGGCAATTTTCCACATTGCCGGGTAGATGCCAGTGTCATAGTTATACTGGAACAGCTTGGCTAGGGGTGCGGCAAGTTCTGGAGCACAGGTCTTCAGTACTATTGCTGGAATATTGTCAGCACTCATAGCCTTTGCAGTATCCAGTGGCTTCAGTCGTTTCTTGATATCACGCGAAGTGAATCGAATTGGCTGAAGTCTGGCATCTGTAATGCTGGAGACTTCAGGAGCGGGCTGAGATGGATCATCAACTCGGCACTTCTGGCTGAAGATTGTTGCAAGTGCTTCTGCATTATCTTTCACACTGATGTGCTGGGCTCCCCCGTCATTGAGGATGGGAATATGTGTGGAGCCACCATCTCCAGTTAGTTGTGTAATTGGCCACCACCATTCACGACGTGGCAGGACTGCAGAGCTTAGATCTAATCCGTTGGTTATGGGATCGCTTAGCTCTGTCTACTGCATGCTGCTTATGCAGTTTGCCATGCAAGTAGTCCTCTGTTGCAGCTTCACCAGGTTGACACCTCATTTTGAGGTATGCCTGGTGCTGCTCCTGGCATGCCCTCCTGCACTCTTCATTGAACCAGGGTTGGTCTCCTGGCTTGATGGTAATGGCAGAGTGGGGGATATGCCGAGCCATGAGGTTACAGATTGTGGTTGAGTACATTTCTGCCTTATGGATGCACAGTTTTGCATCACTAGATCTGTTTGAAATCTATCCCATTTAGCACGGTGATAGTGCCATGTGAGCTGCATGTAAGATGGCAGGATCCCCAAGGACACATTGTACAGCGAGCTCGCCACTGGTATCAGACCCACCGGCCGTCCATGTCTCCGCTTTAAAGACGTCTGCAAACGCGACATGAAGTCCTGTGACATTGATCAACAGTCGTGGGAGTCTGTTGCCAGCGATCGACAGAGCTGGCGAGCAGCCATAAAGGCAAGGCTAAAGTGTGGCGAGTCAAAGCGACTTAGCAGTTGGCAGGAAAAAAGACAGAACCGCAAGGGGAGAGCCAACTGCGAAACAGCCCTGACAACCAATTTTATCTGCAGCACCTGTGGAAGAGTCTGTCACTCTAGTATTGGTCTTTATAGCCACTCCAAGCGCTGCTCCACAAGGACTGTGCGGTGGTCACTGCTACCAATACAGTCATGGACAGAAGCATCTGCGGCAGGCAGATTGGTCAGGACGAGGTTAAGTATGTTTTTCCCTCGTGTTGGTTCCCCCACCACCTGCCGCAGACCCAGTCTAGCAGATATGTCCTTTAGTACTCGGCCAGCTCGGTCAGTAGTGGTGCTACCGAGCCACTCTTGGTGATGGGCATTGAAGTCCCCCACCCAGAGTACATTTTGTGCCCTTGCCACCCTCAGTGCTTCCTCCAAGTGGTGTTCAACATGGAGGAGTACTGACTCATCAGCTGAGGGAGGGCGGTAGGTGGTAATCAGTAGGAGGTTACCTTGCCCATGTTTGACCTGATGCTATGAGACTTCATGGGGTCAGAGTTCAATGTTGAGGACTCCCAGGGCAACTCCCTCCCTACTGTCGACCACTGTGCCGCCACCTCTGCTGGGTCTGTCCTGCCGGTGGGACAGGACATACCCAGGGATAGTGATTGCAGTGTCTGGGACATTGTCTGTAAGGTATGATTCTTTGAGTATGACTCTGTCAGGCTGTTGCTTGACTAGTCTGTGGGACAGCTCTCCCAACTTTGGCACAAGCCCCCAGATGTTAGTAAGGAGGACTTTGCAGGGTCGACAAGGGCTGGGTTTGCCGTTGTCGTTTCCGTGCCTAAGTCGATGCTGGGTGGTCCATCCGGTTTCATTCCTTTTCATTGACTTCGTAACGGTTAGGTACAACTGAGTGGCTTGCTGGGCCATTTCAGAGGGCATGTAAGAGTTTAGTTTAGTTTAGTTTCGAGATACAGCATTGAAACAGGCCCTGCGGCCCACCGAGTCTGTGCCGACCATCAACCACCCATTTATACTAATCCTACACTAATTCCATATTCCTACCACATCCCACCTGTCCCTATATCTCCCTACCACCTACCTATACTAGGGGCAATTGCTAATGGCCAATTTACCTATCAACCTGCAAGTCTTTGGCATGTGGGAGGAAACCGGAGCACCCGGAGGAAACCCACGCAGACACAGGGAGAACTTGCAAACTCCACACAGGCAGTACCCAGAATTGAACCCAGGTCGCTGGAGCTGTGAGGCTGCGGTGCTAATCACTGCGCCACTGTGCCACCCTTGCTGTGAGTCTGGAGTCACATGTAGGCCAGACCAGGTAAGGACAGCAGATTTCCTTCCCTAAAGGGCATTAGTGAACTAGATGGGTTTTTACAACAGTTGACAATGGTTTTATGGCCATCATTATGTTTTCTGATTTATGCACTGGTTCTTACAGAAAAGAGATGAATTCTCCAATGGGAGGTTACAGAATGGGGAATGTTCCTATGCTGATCTCCTGCCTGGTTAATTCTCTAAGCCACACACCAGGGAGGACCCAGACACAATTGCCAGTCTGCACAAACAAATGTACAAAAAGAATAACATGCTCATCAAGCTCGCCTCATCCAGTAGACAGTATAGACACACATGCTGCCATTTCACCTCTTGGAACAGACCAAGAAAAGTGGGCAATTCAGGAAAACCTCTAGGCAATTCCTCCCCTACTCTCTGAGGTTTCAGTGCAGACACATCATAATCTAAACCACTAACTTCCCATAACTGGCAATATTCTCTCAGGAACTTGTCAAATCCCTTTTAAGGGACTCTGGTAACTACATACGCAACACATGTTACTTACATTTGCTCCAGAAAATGATGATTCTGTGTCAAGTCATACCACCTGGTATCTGTAGGCACAACCTCCAGACCTACCATCCCTTCCAGTTCAAGTAACCACAATGGATCCGATCCCTTCATTTTAAAAGATCAATCGTATCCCCTCTCAGCCTGTACTTCAGCAAAATAACCCCAAATATCACAGACTATCCTTATTACTAAGATGCAAGATGGCTCCTGGGCTATAAGCTCCCTGGGAAGCTCCCTTGCTGTTCAACTCTATCCATGGCCACTTGCTCCCATTCTTAGTGTTTTCTCCCCCAATCTACCCTCTTAAACTGCTTAAATTCCCCTGGCTCTTTAATCAGTTCATTTTAGCCCGAACTACAAGTTAACAGCTAGTTTATGTTAACTGGGCCCACTGCCCTCCCCCAGCCAAACCTGCTCTTTGTTTTCCTCATTGAGCACTCAATGGAATTGAACGTAATCCGGACGAAATTGCATAGTACAGCTGGTGATACTTTGATCTCCGATCCTGCTGTCTACACCGTCCAGAGTGCCCGCGGCCACGGCGTGCGGTAAGTCATTTGTAGAGAAGAAGGAGCAGCAGGACCCGAGGGCAATAAGACTACTACAGAGGGGAAGCCTTGCGAAAAAGGTACCCCGAACACGCAAAAAGCCACGAATGGCTCCTCGGCCACAACTTCAAAGCGCCCGCGGGAGATGGCTTGGAGAGCATCTGCAGCGCAATGTCGGCGAATTCCTGCTGGTACCGGCGTCCGAGGATGTCGCTCACCTCCCGGAGGATGCGGATGAGCTTTCCCCATGTCGATGGTGGGAACTGAGGAAATGGTCTATTACCTGCACCCTCTTTCCCCTCCCCCCCTTCCCCTTCCCAGCTTCACTCTCCCAGCTCACCCACTCCCCCCGCAACCCCCCCCACCCCCTCCCCCCTTGCAACCCGTTCCAAGCTCCCCCCTCGCACCATCTTCCCCCTACACCCCTTTCCCCTGCACCCCCCCCACCCCCTTACAGCCCCCTTCCCAGCTCCCCTTCGCACCCCCTTCCCCCAACGGCATCCTCCTACCCCTGTGTAGGGGCCCTAACAACCCCACTGCCTTGTGGGCGTCTCGGGAGAGACCAAGGGTAAGGGAGTAAACCCAATTGGCCATTATAAATTGTCACTAGTATAGGTAGGTGGTAGGGAAATATAGGGACAAATGGGGATGTTTGGTAGGAATAGGGGATTAGTGTAGGATTAGTATAAATGGGTGGCTGATGTTCGGCACAGACTCGGTGGGCCAAAGGGCCTGTTTCAGTGCTGTATCTCTAATCTAATCTAAATCTAATCTAATCTAACAGAAAATCCGGAGCGGAACCCCGTAGGCGGTCATGTATCACCTTTGGCATGTTTCCGGCAGTTCCTGCAGCCATACCAGTGCCAAACGTCGTGCTCTGCACTCCTTTGGACCCCACCAGAAAGGCCAAGAGGGGGGTATTGATGCTTGGGCAACTCTCAACCTCCATACATTCGCCCAGGCATGCGCCATGGACAGGTCACTCCATAGTCATCTCACAGCGACTGTAACAACACGGAAGGCAGCAGTTACGGGTTATAAGGCCAGCTCAATTGGCGTAGAGATTGGGCGCCACGGGTTGCCTTTGTCGGTGGGAGAGGTCATCGCACCTCACTGGACAGCTACCGCCCGCCTCAAACCGGGCAGCCCCCGGTCAATAAGGTTCTGTCCCGCCACAGTCCACCTGCTTCAACGGGTGCTTGGAGCTCAGGGCCATTGCCCGAAAAGTGGACTGCAACACCGCACCAAACAACATGAAAAAAGGAAAGAAGGTACCAGCCCTTCGTTTTGCCAGCTGGAACGTCAGAACTGTGTGTCCTGGCCTGTCGGAAGACCTTACACAAATCAACGATTCTCGGAAGACCGCCATCATTAACAACAACCTCAGTGGACTCAATGTAGACATTGCAGCACTTCAGGAGACACGCCTCCCTGCGAGTGGATCTCGAAGAGAGCAAGACTACACCTTCTTCTGGCAGGATAGGGATCCTGAAGAACCAAGACAGCATGGAGTGGACTTCGCCATCAGAAACTCTTTACTCAGCATGATAGAGCCTCCCTCAAATGGCTCGGAAAGCATACTGTCCATCCGACTGCTCACCGCCTCTGGCTCAGTACACCTACTCAGCATGTATGCTCCAACACTCTGCACCCCACCTGAAGCTAAAGACCAGTTCTACGAGGAACTCCATAATATCATTAGTAGCATCCCCAACACCGAACACCTGTTCCTGCTGGGGGACTTTAATGCCAAGGTTGGGGCCGACCATGACTCATGGCCCTCCTGCCTTCGGCGCTATGGCGTTGGAAGGATGAATGAGAACGGGCAGAGACTGCTCGAGTTGTGTACCTATCATAACCTCTGCATCACCAACTCGTTCTTTCACACTAAACCCTGTCATCAGGTTTCATGGAGGCACCCAAGATCGCGTCGTTGGCACCAGCTAGACCTCATCGTCACAAGGCGAGCCTCCTTAAACAGTGTTCAAATCACACGCAGCTTCCACAGTGCGGACTGCGACACCGACCACTCCCTGGTGTGCAGCAAGGTTAGAATCAAACCAAAGAAGCTGCATCACTCCAAGCAAAAGGGCCACCCACGCATCAACACGAGCAGAATTTCTCATCCACAGTTGTTACAAAAATTTCTAAATTCACTTGTAAAAGCCCTTCAAAACACTCCCACAGGGGATGCTGAGACCAAGTGGGTCCACATCAAAGACGCCATCTATGAGTCAGCTTTGACCACCTACGGCAAACGTGCGAAGAGGAATGCAGACTGGTTTCAATCTCATAATGAAGAGCTGGAACCTGTCATAGCCGCTAAGCGCATTGCACTGTTGAACTACAAGAAAGCCCCCAGCGAGTTAACATCCGTAGCACTTAAAGCAGCCAGAAGTACTGCACAAAGAACAGCCAGGCGCTGCGCAAATGACTACTGGCAACACCTATGCAGTCATATTCAACTGGCTTCAGACACCGGAAACATCAGAGGAATGTATGATTGCATTAAGAGAGCTTTTGGGCCAACCATCAAGAAGATCGCCCCCCTCAAATCTAAATCAGGGGACATAATCACTGACCAACGCAAGCAAATAGACCGCTGGGTTGAGCACTACCTGGAACTGTACTCCAGGGAGAATGTTGTCACTGAGACTGCCCTCAATGTGGCCCAGCCTCTACCAGTCATGGATGAGCTGGACGTACAGCCAAGAAAATCGGAACTCAGTGATGCCATTGATTCTCTAGCCAGCGGAAAAGCCCCTGGGAAGGACAGCATTACCCCTGAAATAATCAAGAGTGCCACGCCTGCTATACTTTCAGCATGACATGAACTGCTTTGCCTGTGCTGGGACGAGGGAGCAGTACCTCAGGGCATGCGCGATGCCAATATCATCACCCTCTATAAAAACAAAGGTGACCGCGGTGACTGCAACAACTACCGTGGAATCTCCCTGATCAGCATAGTGGGGAAAGTCTTTACTCGAGTCGCTCTAAACAGGCTCCAGAAGCTGGCCGAGCACGTCTACCCTGAAGCACAGTGTGGCTTTCATGCAGAGAGATGGACCATTGACATGCTGTTCTCCCTTCGTCAGATACAGGAGAAATACCATGAATAACAGATGCCCCTCTACATTGCTTTCATTGATCTCACCAAAGCCTTTGACCTCGTCAGCAGACGTGGTCTCTTCAGACTACTAGAAAAGATTGGATGTCCACCAAAGCTACTAAGTATCATCACCTCATTCCATGACAATATGAAAGGCACAATTCAGCATAGTGCTGCCTCATCAGATCCCTTTCCTATCCTGAGTGGCGTGAAACAGGGCTGTGTTCTCGCACCCACACTGTTTGGGATTTTCTTCTCCCTGCTGCTCTCACATGCGTTCAAGTCTTCAGAAGAAGGAATTTTCCTCCACACAAGATCAGGGGGCAGGTTGTTCAACCTTGCCCGTCTAAGAGCGAAGACCAAAGTACGGAAAGTCCTCATCAGGGAACTCCTCTTTGCTGACGATGCTGCTTTAACATCTCACACTGAAGAGTGTCTGCAGAGACTCATCATCAGGTTTGTGGCTGCCTGCAACGAATTTGGCCTAACCATCAGCCTCAAGAAAATGAACATCATGGGACAGGACGTCAGAAATGCTCCATCCATCAATATCGGCGACCACACTCTGGAAGTGGTTCAAGAGTTCACCTACAGAGGCTCAACTATCACCTGTAACCTGTCTCTAGATGCAGAAATCAACAAGCGGATGGGAAAGGCTTCCACTGCTATGTCCAGACTGGCCAAGAGAGTGTAGGAAAATGGCGCACTGACACGGAACACAAATGTCCGAGTGTATCAAGCCTGTGTCCTCAGTACCTTGCTCTATGGCAGCGAGGCCTGGACAACGTATGTCAGCCAATAGCGACGTCTCAATTCATTCCATCTTCGCTGCCTCCGTAGAATACTTGGCATCAGGTGGCAGGACCGTATCTCCAACACAGAAGTCCTCGAGGCGGCCAACATCCCAAGCATATACACACTACTGAGTCAGCGGCGCTTGAGATGGCTTGGCCATGTGAGCCGCATGGAAGATGGCAGGATCCCCAAAGACACATTGTACAGCGAGCTCGCCACTGGTATCGACCAACCGGCCGTCCATGTCTCCGCTTTAAAGACGTCTGCAAACACGACATGAAGTCCTGTGACATTGATCACAAGTCGTGGGAGTCTGTTGCCAGCGATCGCCAGAACTGGCGGGCAGCCATAAGGGCGGGGCTAAAGTGTGGCGAGTCAAAGAGACTTAGCAGTTGGCAGGAAAAAAGGCAGAAGCGCAAGGGGAGAGCCAACTGTGAAACAGCCCTGACCAACAAATTTTTCTGCAGCACCTGTGGAAGAGCCTGTCACTCGAGAATTGGCCTTTATAGCCACTCCAGGCGCTGCTCCACAAACCACTAACGACCTCCAGACGCTTACCCATTGTCTCTCGAGATAAGGAGAAGAAGAGCTCAAAATATTTGATATTGTCCTAGTATCGCCTCTGCATTCTCTTCAATCCCTAAATATTCTTTATCAAGTTCAGGGTCCAAAACTGGTTGCAATACTCCAAATGAAGATGTACCAGATGTACCAGAGGAGTATATGGTATTCTTCATTTGCCTTCAATACTGCAACAATAACCTGCATTTTTATAGTGCCTTAAATGCAGTAAGCAGTCCCAAGATGCTTAACAGGAGCATTATCAAACAAAATTTGACATCAATTGCATATGGGGATAATGGCCCAGACTTTCCTGTCAAAATAACCATCATGCTAATTGAGCTCAATGTTATTTATGCAAAAATGGTACTACAACCTCAGGTAAAATACAGATTCTGCTTCTGTTGGATCAGCAGTTGTAACAACTGCATTCCACCAACAGAGGCAGGTCTCCAAGTCTACCTCAGCCAGAACAGGAATTAAACATGTGCGGTTGGTGTTATTCTAAACTATACACTAGCCATCCAGCCAACTGAGCTCGCCAGCAACACTTTGTGGTAAAACTCAAAAATCCAAAAGTTTCTGTCTGAGTTGCGCTGCTCCACTGTTAGCTTCGCAAAAATGGCATCTCACTGTCTGCCTCTTGACTGACATGCATTGAATGGGATGAACTTGCAATACTTGTGCATTAGATATGAACCAAACTCACCACAGAAAGCCTAGACTTTTCCCTTTCAGTCTCAGTGCCCTCTTAACAACGAGATAACTGTTCATTACTGCCCATCAACCACTCTGGTACTGAAAATTAACAATTGCAAGTTTGGAATCTTACTCCATAACAACAACATGTATTTTTATAAAGCATTTAACGTTATAGGAGTGTTTGCAATAAAAGTTGACAATGAGCCACATATTAGGGCTGCTGACCAAAAGCTTGGTCAAAGTGGTGGGTTTTAAGGAATATCTTAAAGGAGGAAGGAGAGGTCGAGAGACAGAGAGGTTTAGGGAGGGAATTTCAGAGCTTAGGGTCTGAGCAATTGAAGGCATGGCCAAAAATGGTGGAGTGATTATCAGGGATACTCAAAAGTCCAGTATCTCAAAGGGTTGTGGGGCTGGAAGAGAATATATAGATGTGGAGGGATGAAGTAATGGAGGGGTCCGAAAACAAGGATGAGATTTTAAAATTGAGGTGTTGCTTAACCGGTCAGCGAGCACAAGAATGCTAGGTGATCGGCACTTGGTGCAAGTTAGGACATGGGCAGCAGAGCTTTGGTTTACGGAGGGTAGAACGTGGGCGGCAGGCCAGAAGTATGTTGGACTTTCAGGGGCTGGATTTTACCAGCCCTTTTAGCGATGTGTTGGGAAGCGGTAGGAGTCATGACATCACGAAGAAATGCATCAGGGGGGAAGCCTAACGTCTTTATGTTGCAACCGGATATTGCAAAGCATGGCTGGGCCGGCGGGGGGACCTCGCGCTGAAACACAACGGGAATGTAATTGAGCTTGTTTAGCAGGCAATTGACGGCTATTTTGCTAGGGATTTCTAAATTTACAAAGTGTGCATGAGAACAGCGGGGCTTCAGTGCCTCGCCAGGTATAAAGAGGTGGTATGTCAGCAGGAGGTCAGTGCTGGCTCCAGATGGCAGCCATTGTGAACAGTAGTGTGGCTTGGCAGGGAGGGTGGAACAGCGTGGCCAGTGGCAGTTGGGAGCAGGGGCAAACTTGTCAGCACAGCGGGGGCATACCACTTGAGTGCCATCTTGGAAGTGGCGCTTGTGTGAATACAGCCGGGATGGGTGGGGGTGGAAGCAAGTGGTGAGAGGTCCTGGAAACTGAGTGCAGCTGTCTGCCATGGGCCTCATTCACTCAGGCTTTCAGACCTCCAGTGAGAAGGAGCATCAGAGAGGGAGAGAGCTGCAGCCACAGCCAGTCCACCAGAAGTATTCTGAAGACAACCAAGAGCTTCAGCCTTGGATGGGGCATGGAGGAGGAGGACACAGAGGGGCATGCAACCAGCCTCTTGTGCACAGAAGAGGTTACCCACCAGAGAGAGTCCTCCGTCAGAGGTTCAGCTTCCTGCAAATGTTGGAGAGCAGTGTCCCTGGAGTCCGTGCCTCTCCAGGGAGTGGTCACAGAACTGTGCGCCATGATGGAGGACGAGCTGAGCCTTTTGGGAAGTTGCGGCCCTGAAGGTCACCGTGGCGCTCAACTTCTATTACTCAGGATCACTCCAGAGATCCTCTGGATATATATGTTGGATCTCCCAGTCATGGTTCATCACTGCACCAATGCCATCTTCAAGTGGGCCAGCATGCACTTTCATACAGACCCAGAAAGTCAAGTTGAGAGGGCTGTAGGATTCAGAGCCATCGCTGGGATCCCCAGGTGCAGGGTGTCATCGACTGCGCACATGTGACCATCAAGACTCCCTTCATCAACATGAAGGCCTTCCACTCACTCAATGTACAACTGGTTTGTGATCACCGCAAATGGTTTCTTCAGGTGTGTGCATGGTTCCCAGGATGCAGTCACGAGGCCAACACAGTAAGGCAGTCCCAGGTGCCAGACCTCTTTCAGGCCCCCTGCCGCCTTCAAGGATTGATACTGGGTGAGAAGTGCTACCCAGTGAAGATGTGGCTACTGACGCCTGTGTGGTACCCAATCACTAATGCAGAGGAGAGATGAACACCTGCCATGGGGACAACTCGAGCAACCATCGAGCAGGCCATAGGGCTTTTGAAGATGCAGTTCAGATGCCTGGACAGATCTGGTGGAGCCCTTCAATATACCCCAGTAAGGGTCTAACATATTGTGGTGATGTGCTGTGCTCTGCACAACCTGGCATTACAGAGGGGAGAAGCTTTGAACAATCAGGACATTTTGACGCACTAGTACTGGCACATTTCAAACGATCCTTACTGACAGATCCATACAATCCAATAAAGCTACAGCCTTCTGCAGCCCTGTTGCCATTTCCTTTATTGCCTTTACCATTTACCTGCACCCATTAAGACATTAGACAGTGGAATGGGGAAGGCTTCGACCTCACGCAGTGTGGTCCTTCCCATCACACCTTTTGTGGCAGCCAGGGTGCTGCTAAAGATCCAGCAGCCTGCAAGAAATTGAAGGATTCTTCTTGCCTTGCGACAGTCCACATTTATTGAAAAATAAAAAAGATTTACAAAAAGTAGAACCGTGAACCCCAAGTGCCAGGTGCTCTTCTTAAATCTCTCACGAGTGCTCTACGTGATGCTCCCCCTGCACTGTCAGCAACAGTGGAGGCATGCTGCTGACCAGGCTGCCCCGTGGCTTTCGATGACCTTAGCAGTCGTCCTCTGGCTGCCTGAGAACCCCAGCATATTGAGAGTCTCCTGCACCTGCAGGAGTCACCTCGTACAACATGGCTACATGAGGCACTGGTGTCACTGACATAGGGGCTAAGGAACCACTGTCCACGCCAGGGACACACTGAGAGGAGTCCCCAGATGCATCAGGCAGCCACCCCTCTACCCTTTCAGGCCACACTTGTCCCTCCCTGCTCACCTGAGGAGTCTGAGAACCTGGCAGTGAGTCCAGGTGCCTCGCACCCCTCTCGCCCAGCCGTTGCTCCACAGAGCTCACGGAGGTGACGATGGCAGCAGGTCCGCATGCATCTCCGGCATCAACTGACTGGAGATGGCTCTCCAAGAACAAAGAACAAAGAACAGTACAGCACAGGAACAGGCCATTCGGCCCTCCAAGCCTGCGCCGATCTTGATGCCTGCCTAAACTAAAACCTTCTGCACTTCCGGGGACCGTATCCCTCTATTCCCTTCCTATTCATGTATTTGTCAAGATGCCTCTTAAACGTCATTATCATACCTGCTTCCACCACCTCCCCCGGCAGCAAGTTCCAGGCACTCACCACCCTCTGTGTAAAGAACTTGCCTCGCACATCCCCTCTCACCTTAAACCTATGTCCCCTAGTAACTGACTCTTCCACCCTGGGAAAAAGCTTCTGACTATCCACTCTGTCCATGCCGCTCATAAATTTGTAAACCTCTATCATGTCGCGCCTCCACCTCCGTCGTTCCAGTGAAAACAATCCGAGTTTTTCCAACCTCTCCTCATAGCTAATGCCCTCCAGACCAGGCAACATCCTGGTAAACCTCTTCTGTACTCTCTCCAAAGCCTCCACGTCCTTCTGGTAGTGTGGCGACCAGAATTGCATGCAATATTCTAAGTGTGACCTAACTAAAGTTCTGTACAGCTGCAGCATGACTTGCCAATTTTTATACTCTGTGCCCCGACCGATGAAGGCAAGCATGCCGTATGCCTTCTTGACTACCTTATCCACCTGCGTTGCCACTTTCAATGACCTGTGGACCTGTACGCCCAGATCTCTCTGCCTGTCAATACTCCTAAGGGTTCTGCCATTTACTGTATACTTCCCACCTGCATTAGATCTTCCAAAATGCATTACCTCACATTTGTCCGGATTAAACTCCATCTGCCATTTCTCCGCCCAAGTCTCCAACCGATCTATATCCTGCTGTATCCTCTGACAATCCTCATCGCTATCTGCAACTCCACCAACCTTTGTGTCGTCCGCAAACTTACTAATCAGACCAGCTACATTTTCCTCCAAATCATTTATATATACTACAAAGAGCAAAGGTCCCAGCACTGATCCCTGCGGAACACCACTAGTCACATCCCACCATACAGAAAAGCACCCTTCCACTGCTACCCGCTGTCTTCTATGACAGAGCCAGTTCTGTATCCATCTTGCCAGCTCACCTCTGATCCCATGTGACTTCACCTTTTGTACCAGTCTGCCATGAGGGACCTTGTCGAAGGCTTTACTGAAGTCCATATAGATAACATCCAATGCCCTTCCTTCATCAATCATCTTTGTCACTTCCTCAAAAAACACAATCAAGAAGGTCACTGCTCTCTCCATGGTGGAAGCCAAGCATGCACATGATGTGGCGGCGTTCATAGCTGGCTGGACTTCTCCGTCATCCACGCTTGGGAGCGCATAGCCTCTTGGAGCTCCGCTAGCTGTTCTCCCACCTCAAGCTGCAGCTCCAGAGGCACGTCATCAGCCTGAGGCTCAGCACTGTCCTGACCTCCCACAATCTTCTGAGTGTGAGTGGTCTCGGCTGTCACAGCTTCCGTCAGCAGCTCAGGTGGGCCTATGGTGTGCTCACCAGGTTGTGATCCCAAATCTACGGACAAACGGATACCCACTGACATGAGATTAACTGCACTGATGAAGGATTGGGGAGAATGATGTGCGGTGAACCCTCTGAGGTCCCCTCCTTCTCCTCAGAGGTGGACAGCTGTCCCCCAGTCTCTGCAGCTGGCTGTTCTTGTCTTTGATCTGCATGAGAGAGGAGAGTGATTAGAGGGTAAAGCACATTCCATTGCGCCCTTCGCAGCACTCCTAGGGCTGAATTATGTTCAGTTCCTGACATCAGGCTCTGTGGTGGGCAGGGGGTGGGGGCCAGACGTCGCACAAGCAGCAGCACGCCATGGGGCCCGACACCAGGATCGCTGGGCCTGATCTTCCCGGCAGTGGCGAAGCTCCATGGCGGCCCCCCGCCTCTCGGTGATGGGACCCAACTTTAAATATCTAAACAAAGAACATGAATAAATTAACAGACCTTTCACTGCGGTTTTGCTCGCTGTCCATGATCTTGCATGTAATGAAAGATTTAGACTTTTCTTCGATGAGATTGTATGCCCATCCCATTGTTAACAGTGAATTTAAACTGTGCTTTAGTAAAAGGGTCTATTATTGTTGGTATTGGTGTTGTGTCGAAATTACCCATTAATCAGGTTGATTTTATATTAGGAAATTATATCGCGGGGGATGGTGGGCAAGAGTAGGGGAACTGTTCCTGTATGTAAAGACCCCTCATCTATTTGTAACCCTCTTGGGCTAGAGAGTAAACTAAGTAAAGACACAGATGTATCTACCCCATTAATGGACTTTGCAGAGACAGCAAACGTATCTAAGCATCAAAGTAAAAGCTCTCCTCAAGGACTGAAACTTCAGACTGACCCTAAAGGGTTCATGAGACCTGACACCAAATCAAAGGTGCCAGCCAATGCTGTTACAACACAAGGTACAGCAGCAGAAACTCAAGCAAATGGACAGGTTACAAAAAACCAGTTGAAACCCTGAAGTGACTGGAATGATGCTATTCGTGAGATGCAAGTGTTAGAACAGAAAGTGGAAGTCCAAAATGAAGAGGCTATCGACCGCACTTGCAGAGTTTTGAACAAGGCTCATTATGACTGGGATCAAGAAAAACTAGGGATTATAAACTGTTTAAAGACTAGACCAAACAGGAATATCAAATATTTCTTCTTGAACATAAAAGCCAATTAAACAATCTTCTTAAATTGGTTGAAGAAAATATTAACCAATAAAAGAGTTGTTGGCACAGAAAGAAGCAATTTTAAACATGCTATATCAAAAAGAGAACCCAAAATATATGAGTCTGGGGAATGGACTTAAACATAAAAATACATCTGCAGTTAAGCAGGAGGAAGACGGTTTAACTGTGGAATTAATTGGGACATACTTTTCAAACTTAAACAATGAAGAACCTGAAAATATGGAACAGGATACAGTTCAGAAGGTGAAATCTGAATGGACTGATTCAAAGACTGAGTTTGAAAATTCACACATGGATAACAATGAGGAATCTCCACAGACAGAGGAACAAAATTAATTACAATTCACATCTACTGGTATGCAAAAGCCAGAGGGACTGTAAGACTCATCATTTACCCAGGGACATGGTAAAAATTTGGATTTTCATATACAGGAGAAGACAACATTCAGAAAACATTGCAAGAAGAAACATTAACTCTGAATTGTATTATGGTTTTTGGTTACGGTTTTAGCAAAGGAATATTGTCAAGATGGACTATCTTGTGGACAATGGGGGAGACTGTTATGTATATAGCATGTGATAAAGTAGCTAGAGTCATAGAGTCATAGAATTATACAGCAAAGAAACAGGCCCTTTGGCCCATCGTGTCTGTGCCAGCCATCAAGTACCCAACTATTCTAATCCCATATTCCTGCACTTGTCCCGTAGCCTTGTATGCTGTGACGTTTCAAATGCTCATCTAAATACTTTTTAAATGTTGCAAGTGCAACACCACAGTGCAAGTGATGTGTTTTCAACAGCAGAATCACGTTCCTTTGAATATTCAAAGATGCATTTTAAAAGTCTATGCAAAATAAGATTACTGGCTACCAGTTTTTCCAGATAAAAGTCTGGAAAAATAGTAAAATTCCAGTTAAAATGGTTATTAATAGTTCACTTTTCACTCTAGCACACACCAAAATACACCATCTGCCTCTGTGGCAACATTTAACAAAACTTGTTGTCATGCCAGGCCCCCACCTGCCAAGAATGAGACACATCAATTTTGTCAGCAACATGGATTTTTAACTGTTGTTGGAGCGAGGAAATGACTTGTTAAACAGATCAGCCATGGCTGGAAAAGAACATTTACATACTAACAGACATCGAAGGTGAGGAAGCACATTCTAGGGCCTGCTAAGGAAGATACAATCCACAAGGGCCAGGATGGGTTAGACCAGCTGGTCACATGACTAACTGGCTGTTCCAGGGTTTTCTTTTGAACTGGCCACAGAGAGTTTGAACTGAGAAAGACTGTTTGCTCCTGGACTGAGAAGATCTCTCTCCTGTCTGCTCCTATCGCTTTCTCACAAGCCTGTGAATCCACTGAAGACACATGAACCCCAAGAAAGAAAATTCTCCTACAGCGAACAAGGTTTAAGAAGAATATCTGGCCCCAACGAAGAGCAAGATCTACCTACAATCAAGGACTCTACAGTCAGCCCGAAGATCTGTAACAAAAAACCCTCTTCAGAGATTGTCTCAAACTTTTCCACTTTATTTTTTTCTTCTGCTCTTTTCTGTCTCTATTTGCATGTGCATGCTAGCATGGGCGCATCTTATATCCATCGGTGTTAACGGTATTAGAGTTCAAGTTTAACAAATTTCAACTTTTCTTCTTTAAACCTAAGAAAGCCTGTTTGTCCTGGTTTCTTTGCCTTATGATTGGAAAGCGGTGAACAAGGATTCACCAAGGGGGAGCTAAAAACAGTGTGCTTAAAATTAAACCCTGTTACTGAGAGGGACCCCTAGACACCTTTCTCACCTGGTCGTAACAATGCGAATGACTAGTGTCAATGATGAATGTGAAGACAGTTTTGTACTATCGGTTTATGTCCCATGGGAAATGAAACTATCGCAGACAAATTTAGAATCTGAATAGATGTCAAAGAATAAAAGATCTACTGGGATTGATTTGGAATCTTGGTCTTGGATATGACTGCTTAGTGGTTTACACAATCTTTTTATTTATTTGTTCATGGGATGTGGGCATTGCTGGCTGGGCCAGCATTTATTGTCCATCCCTAATTGCCCTTGAGAAGGTGATGGTGAGCTGCCTTCTTGAACCGCTGTAGTCCACATGGGGTAGGTACACCCACAATGCTATTAGGAAGGGAGTTCCAGGATTTTGACCCAGTGACAGTGAAGGAACAGCTATATAGTTCCAAGTCAGGATGGTGTGTGGCATGAAGGGGAACTTGCAGGTGGTGGTGTTCCCATGCATCTGCTGCCCTTGTCCTTCTAGGTGGTAGAGGTTTGGAAGGTGCTGTTGAAGGAGTCTTGGTGTGTTGCTGCAGTGCGTCTTGTAGACGGTACACACTGCTGTCGCTGTGCGTCGGTGGTGGAGGGATTCCTAGTCTCTGATCCCTGAGGTCATTGAACTTCTTCCAGTACTCCTGTCAGGTCCTTGGAGCTGACCTCCGTAGCCACCTGCTCCCACTGCCTTCATAGGGTGTGCCTTGAGGGCCTTCATATCCTCATATGAAAACATGAGCTCTCTTCTCCTCTCGATCACTAAGGCCTCCAGTGCCACATCAGAGAATCTGGGAGCTCTCTCATTCGGCTTTGTTGCCCCATTATCAGTCATCTTCCTTCCAGTAAAGCCTTCCAGACAGTGTTCTAGCAGCTACTGTAATCTGAGTGCACCTCCCTTTTAAGTAGGGCAGGCTGCCTTTAAGAAGGGCTGTATGTTGTGTTAGGTACGCACAGCACTGGGCCCCCTACTGAGTGTGCCACCAATCAGCAGCAAGTTTGCATGCTGTCTGTCTCAACAGGACTGGGCACAGGGTTATCGTGCATTGCAATCCCCGCACCCAATGTAATCGAATTTTTCCCCTTAACACTTTTATTTTAAAGTGTTCAGTTCGACTAAAGTTGTGATTATCATGCCTTTGGTTAGCAGTAATGGTGGTTTCTTTGTTCACCTTTTTTGTTCCTGTTGAACATTTTGCTTTAAAAAAACTCTTTTCTGAAGCATTTTTGGGAGGCAAGGGACATTTGTTTTTACATAAAAACTTGGAAACTACATGAATATGAACTTCTGAGCATTTTATAAAATAACTTTTCCTTGTGGAAATTTTTGTTTATCATAAACTTATAAATCCAGCAAACTCACTAATAGTGGATACGTTGTTTTAAGTAGACGCAAAGACAGAAACTGACAACTTACAGGAAAACTGATGGCACAAAAGCGACTGCAGACAGGCCAGGAGAGAAGGTTGACAGGCCCCCATGCTGTAGATGATGGTCTGAACTAGGCTATGGGCACTTTAGGTCCCATTCTCCTGGCCCCTCCCACCACAAATCTGCACACCCTGACATACCAATATTTCCAGATCCTCACCATCACCGATTCTTCTGTGACTTCCACCCATCTCCCATCACCTGGACTCTTCTCTAACAAATCCAAATTGTATCTCAGTGTGCTCAGAACTTCCCTTTATAGTGTTTCCAAAACCACAGAACTCCTTACCCTAGTGCTCCTAAACCCTAGAACTTTTTTTATTTGTTTGTGGGATGTATCACTTTAAGTAGTGCTGAACCTTAAGATTCCATCCTATTATTCCAAACCCTGGGATATCCACACTGTTGATAAATCAGTGCTCCTGCTTGTGTACTTGGTATTCCGGTTCTTATAAAATCTCTGATCAATATGAGCAATGTTATGAAAGACATATTAGTGTACATATAAATGGTTTGTGCTTATCAACTGCTGTCATACTCAGACAGGACCTCCTTCTGCGTCATATCATTCTATAATAAAAGTACTAAAAAAAGAAGAAATCAAGTAGTCTCCAGCAGTTCTTAACCAAATTTAATAAGCTTTCCCCATGGCTAGCAGCTGGAAACTCATAAGCAACTATTAACCTACTGATGCAAGGTCAAAGAAATTTAATGCAGGCTTCGGGATACCAACATCGCGGCCCAATGCTCTGGGGACATGGGTTTGAATCCCACCGTGGCAGATGATGAAATTTGAATTCAATTAATAAAGAAAATCTGGAATTAAAATATCTAGTCTAATGGTGACCGTGAAACCATCGTCTATTGTTGTAAAAAAACCATCTGTTTCACTAATGTCCTTTAGGGAAGGAAGTCTGCCATCCATACTTGGTCTGGCCTACATGTGACTCCAAACCCACAGCAATGTAGTTATCCTCTGAAATGGCCTAGCAAGCCACTCAGTTGTACCAAACTGCTACAAAGTCTAAGAAAAGGAATGAAATTGGACTGATCACCTGGCATCCACCTAGGCACCGGAAACAACAATGGCAAACTCAGCCCTGTCGACCTTGCAAAGTCCTCCTTACTGACATCTGGGGCCCTGTGCCAAAATTGGGAGAGCTGTTCCACAGATTAGTCAAGCAACAGCCCGACGTAGTCATACTCACAGAATCATACCTTACAGACAATGTCCCAAACACCACCATCACCATCTCTGGGTATGTCCTGTCCTACCGGCAGGACAGACCCAACAGAGGTGGCGGCACAGTGGTATACAGTTGGGAGGGAGTTGCCCTGGGAGTCCTCAACATTGAATCTGGACCCCATGAAGTCTCATGGCATCAGGTCAAACATGGGCAAGGAAACCTTCTGCAGATTACCACCTACAGCCCCACTCCTCGGCTGATGAATCAGTGCTTCTCCCTGTTGAACACCAATTGAACAAAGAACAATACAGCACAGGAACAGGCCATTCGGCCCTCCAAGCCTGCGCCAATCTTGATGCCTACCTAAACTAAAACCTTCTGCACTTAAAGAACAAAGAATTGGAAGAAGCACTGAGGGTAGCAAGGGCACAGAATGTACTCTGGGTGGGGGACTTCAATGTCCATCACCAACATTGGCTCAGTAACACCACTACTGCCCGAACTGGCCAAGTCCTAAGGGATATATCTGCTAGACTGCAGCAGGTGGTGAAGGAACCAAGAGGAAAAAACCTACTTGACCTCGTCCTCACCAATCTACCTGTCACAGATGTATCGGTCCATGACAGTATTGGTAGGACTGACCACCGCGCAGTCCTTGTGGAGACAAAGTCCCATCTTAACATTGAGGATACCCACCAGCGTGTTGTATGGCACTACCACTGTATTAAATAGGATAGATTTCAAACAGATCCAGCAACTCAAACCTTGACATCCATGAGGCGCTGTAGGCCATCAGCAGCAACAGTATTGTATTTTACCACAATCTGTAACCTCATGGCCCGGCATAACCTCCATTCTACCATTACCATCAAGCCAGGGGTACTAAGCCTGGTTCAATGAAGGGTGCAGGAGGGCATGCCAGGAGCAACACCAGGCATACCTCAAAATGAGATGTCAACATGGCGAAGCTACAACCCCGGACTACTTGCTTGCCAAACAGCGGAAGCAGCATGCGATAGACATGGCTAAGCGATCCCACAATCAACAGATCAGATCTAAGCTCTGCAGTCCTGCCACATCCAGTCGTGAATGGTAGTGGACAATTAAACAACTGACAGGAGGAGGTGGCTCCACAAATATCCGCATATCATCAAGAAATGACTGGAGGCACTGGATACTGCAAAGGCTATGGGCCCTGACCACATTACGACAATAGTACTGAAGACCTGTGCTTCAGAACGTGACGTGCCCCTAGACAAGCTACAACACTGGCATCTACCTGGCAATGTGGAAAATTGCCCAGGTATGTCCTGCACACAAAATAAAAGGACAAATTCAACCTGGCCAATTACTGCCCCATCAGTCTACTCTCGATCATCACTAAAGTGATGGAAGGTGTCGCTGTCAGTGCTATCAAGCGGCACTTGCTTAGTAATAACCTGCTCAGTGATACTCAGTTTGGGTACCACCATGGCCACTCTGCGCCTGACCTCATTACAGCCCTGGTTCAAACAATGACAAAAGAGCTGAATTCAAGAGGTGAGGTGAGAGTGACTACCCTTGACATCAAGGCAGCATTTGACCGAGCATGGCATCAAGAAGCCTAGCAAAACTGGAGTCATTGGGAATCAGGGGAAAAACACTCCACTGATTGGAGTCATACCCAGCACAAAGGAAGATGGTGTGGTTGTTGGCGGTCAATCATCTCAGTTCCAGGACATCACTGCAGGAATTCCTAAGGGTAGTGTCCTAGGCCCAACCATTTTCAGCTGCTTCATCAATGACCTTCCTTGAATCATAAGGTCGGAAGTGGGGATGTTTGCTGATAATTGCACAATGTTCAGCACCATTCGCTACTCCTCAGATACTGAAGCAGTCAGTGTAGAAATGCAGCAAGACCTGGACAATATCCAGGCTTGGGCTGATAAATGGCAAGTAACATTCGCGCCACACAAGTGTTAGGGTCTGAAGTTCTGTTAATGTATGATATATACCTGGTAGTTCAAGATAATAGGGTGAACAGGTGTTGGATGTTAATTGTATTCAAGTGTGTATATATAAAGAGCCAGCCAGCACTGGCTGGTGGTGTTGCTTGGAGAGCAGAAGTAATCTTTGTGACAAGCAATAAACAATCTATACCAAAGCATCCTAGTCTCAGTGTCTTCTTCACAAACAGGCTTGGCGTTTTCTCTAACATTGGGAGCAGAAGATAGTTACCTGAAAGTGAAGACTGGAGACTAAGATTTGTATTTAGACAGGAGATTAGAATTGGAGTTTTATTTTTGACAAAGCTGTATTTGGAGTTTTTGTGATGAAAGATGACTGAAACCAAGTTTAAGGTGTCGGGATTAGATTTTCCACCGCTGTTTTGTGCAGCCGAACCTTATGATCAATGGAAGAATTAAGTTGATCTATGAATACGGATTATGTCTTTATCTAAAAGGAAGTAAGGAATGGTCCTTGCGCTTTCACTTCCCACCAGAAGCAAGATCAGGGACAAAGTGTTCTCGGAGCTCCAGGCTCATCATTTGGACGATGAGGAAGGTTTGGACAAACTCTTGAAAGATATGGATAAAATGTATATGAAAGATGACTTATTGAGTACCTATGAGGTGTAATCAGACTTTGATAAATTTCGAAAAATGGATGGTTCTTCCGTTGAAGAGTATATTATGGAGTTTAACCGACTATATCCAAGGTTGCAGCAATTCTGCTTCAAAATTCCTAGATCAGTATTGCCTTCAAATTGTTGGATTGTGCTAGGATATCGAACATGGATAGGCTCTTGGTATTAACTGGAGTTGGATTCAATAAAAAAGATACGCTGTTTGATCAGAAATCTGACACCCTAAAATCTTTTTTAGGAAAACATTTCTTTCTGGCCGCTTTCATGGCGCAGATGGGCTCTTTCACAGCATTTTGAGGCCATTCAAGTATGGGGCCCAAAAGTCAGTACGAAAGGAGAAACACACACAAAACGAATGAGGATAGAGACTCTTTTGGCAGCTATAACAGACGACAGGAATTGGGCAATTATGGCAGAAGGATGAACCCCAGGAATAACCAAGGGGTGGACAACAAGTGTTTCCGATGTGACTCAAAGTATCACTATAAGTTGCACTGTCCAATAAGAAATACAGGGTTTTTGAGATGACACATGACGTGGAAGGTTCGGAAGGCAAGGATGACGCTACAGATCGATCAGATGGAATTATACTGGTCACGAGAAGCTTCAGCTCGGTAATGGATGTCCTAGTTGCAGATTGGTTCAATTGTACGGTACTAGACAGTGGGTATACGTCCACAGTCTGTGGAGTGGACTGGTTAAGGTGTTACATGGATTCTTTAAGTAAGGAAGACCAAAGTAAGGTCAAAGAATACGACAGTTCCACCTGTTTCAGGTTTGGGGATGACAACACGTTGGAATCATTAGAAGGAGTGGTAATTTCATGTAAAATAGCAGGGGTAAACCATTTTATTAGTACAGATGCAGTATCCAGTGATGTACCTTTTCTGTTAAGTAAACCGTCTATGAAAAAGGCTCGGATGAAATTGGATATGGAACATGATAAGGCGATTGTCTTTGGGAAATCTGTAGCTTTGCGGTTTACACAGTCGGGACATTATTGTATTCCTTTAGCAAGACCTAACATCTCTAAACAGGATGTTAAAGAAGTGTTAATGGCATCCGGGAGTAGAGATTTAAAGGAGAAAAGGCAAATTATTTCAAAACTACATCGATAGTTTGGACATCCATCTAGTCATAGATTGAAGCGTCTGTTACAAGATGCAGGGGTAATAGATGATGACTACAATAAACTTATCAAAGACATCATGGAAAATTGTGATATCCGTAAAAAAAAAACAGGAGGATGCCATTGCGACCCATAGTGAGTCTCCCGTTAGCAAGGCACTTTAATGAAACTGTAGCAATGGACTTGAAAGTATGGGATAAAGAAAAAAACATTTTTATTCTACACTTTATAGACGTGGCGACTAGATTCAGTCTGTTGACGGTAATTTATAGTAAAGACAAAAAAGTAAACGTGGACAAGATAATGGAAAGGTGGATAGGAACAGGACTGGGAGTACCAGCTAGATTTCTAACTGACAATGGAGGAGAATTTGCCAATGATGAGTTCAGGAGTATGTGTGAATATATGAATATTGTGGCAATGCACACAGCAGCAGAAAGTCCTTTTTAGTAATGGGATTTGTGAGAGAAATCATGCTGTGATTGACTAAATGCTCCGAAAAATTTTAGCAGACCAGCCAAATGGTAAATTGACTACTGCTCTGGCATGGGCAGTGCATGTGAAAAACACACTTCAAATGGTTGGAGACCACAGCCCATATCAATTAGTTTCTGGCAGGAATCCAAAAATACCTTCGGTAGTGTGGGGTCATCTCCCGGCTTTAGAGGGGACTATAATTAGTTCAATTTTTGCGGAACATTTAAATGCCATGTTTACATGGAGAAGAGCATTTATTAAGGCAGAGGTTTCAGAAAAAATCAGGAGAGCTTTGAGGTATCGGATCAGGCCATCAGAAAAGAGTTTTGATACCGGGGGTATGCTATATTACAAAAGAGAAGGGCAGAAAGAATGGAGAGGCCCAGGAAAAATTATAGGTACTGATGACAAAACAGTGATTTTGTAACATGGCAACCAAACCATTAGAGTACATTCCTCGCAGCATATTGGCACTGATCATAAATTGACAAGATCTGAACAAATGATGGACGCTGATGATGCACTATGTACTTCACATGCACATATGTCGGACCTTTGCGAGCAATAGATTGTAGCAGATAATGGGCTGACTGAGAGTGGTTCAAGTGATAGTGAAGATCCAGATAAGGCCATTTATCCCAAAGGTCAACTAATGAAAGTTGGGACTAGAGTGACATATATGCCAGAAGGGAAGAGTGAATGGAGGGAAGCCATCATTATAGGAAGGGTAGGAAAGGCGACAGGGAAATACAAACATTGGCTGAATGTGCAAGACAAAGGACAAGATATCAGACCTATAGATTGGCAGAAGGAAGTGAAATCGTTGAAGGCCAGAAAATGGAGTATAAGTTCAGACAGTGGACCTGAAGATGATCATAGTCCAAGGAAAAGGTCATGAACTTGTGAAAGGAAGTCTGGTTGTAGGAGGGACAGGTCTAGTAGTAGTAGTCCAGAAAGGGATAGGAACTCTAGTAGGGGACGTGGTTTCACTAGAGCAAGGACCAGAGAGCAGGTGAGCGGTGCCACAAGAAGTAGGAGCCCTTACGATAGAGAAGCTCTAGTGGCTACTAACAAGTTAGATGGTAAATTGATAAAGGATGTCAAGCAAAAAGAGCTTGACAGTTGGAGAGCTTGGTGTATACACAGAGGTGCCAGAAAGAGGACAACCGGCATTTTCCCATAGATGGATCTGTACAGAGAAAGTATTTCCCGATGGTACATACAAAGTGAAGGCCTGATTTATTGGGATCCTATTAACATTCTCTAGGTAAGACTATTGATTTAGGGTTACCCCCAACTTAGTCTGCCTAAGAGGACAGTTAAAAGCACCTTAGCTGCTGAGATACTTGCACTGATAGAAGCGATAGATATGGGTATGTATTTATCGAGTATTTTAAAGGATCTCTTGTATAAGGGACAATTGGAGAAGAGTTTTCCTTTAGAATGCTATATTGATAACCATTCTCTCTGGGATAATGTCCATTCAACAAAAAGTGTCGCAGAAAAGAGGCCGAGGATTGACCTTGCTAATATAGAAGAAATTCTAGAAAGATGCAAAATTTCCAAAATAAAATGGGTTAATGCAAGTCATCAGTTGTCGGATTGTTTGACTACGAGAAGTGCTTGTTCGAAAAAATTGTTGGATGTCCTCGAAGGGGGCCGTCCTGTGTTATGATAAGTTAGGGAAATGTGGAGAATTTTTTTTAAACGATAAGATCGCTTTTTCCTTAAACTAGTTTTTTTTTTAAAGGGGGGAATATACAGCATATTAATGGCTGGTGCTGTTGTAAGTTGACAATAAATAATGTAAAGAAAAATGTGTCATTATTTGTTTTGTATTTCTTTTTTCTTTAAGTTAAATAGATATATAAGAAAAAGGGGGAATCTGTTTGGGTCTGAAGTTCTGTTAATGGATGATAAATACCTGGTAGTTCAAGATAATAGGGTGAACAGGTGTTGGGTGTTAATTAGTTAATTGTATTCAAGTGTGTGTATATATAAAGAGCCAGCCAGCACTGGCTGGTGGTGTTGTTTGGAGATCAGAAGTAAGCTCTGTGACAAGCAATAAACAATCTACACCAAAGCATCCTAGTCGAAGTGTCTTCTTCACAAACAGGCTTGGAGATTTCTCTAACAAGAAGTATCAGGCAATGACTATCTCAAACAAGAGAGAATTTAACCATCTCCCCTTGACATTCAATGGCATTATCATCGCTGAGACCCCAATATCAACATCCTGGGAGTTACCATTGACCAGAAACTGAATTAGAGTAACCATATAAATACTGTGGCTACAAGAGCAGGTCAGAGGCTAGGAATCCTGCAGGGAATAACTCACCTCCTGATTCCCCAAAGCCTATCCACCATCTACAAGGCACAAGTCAGGAGTGTGATGAAATACTTTCCACTTGCCTGGATGGGTGCAGCTCCAACAACACTCAAGAAGCTCGACATCATCCAGGACAAAGCAGCCCACTTGACTGGCTCCCCATCTACAAACATTCACTCCCTCCACCACCGACACACAGTGGCAGCAGTGTGTATCATCTACAAGATGCACTGCAGCACCTTCCAAATGCACAACCTCTAACACCTAGTAGGACAAGGGCAGCAGATGCATGGGAACATCACCACCTGCAAGTTCCACTCCAAGTCACACACCATCCTGACTTGGAAGTATATTGTCGTTCCTTCACTGTCCCTGGGTCAAAATGCTGGAACTCTCTTCCTAACAGCACTGTGGGTGTTTCTACTCCAGATGGACTGCAGCAGTTCAAGAAGTGGCTCACCAACACCTTCTCAAGGGTAATTAGGGATGGGCAATAAATGCTGGCATAGCCAATGATGACCACATCCCATGAATGAATAAAAAAAGTAACACCCACGCCACACAAGTGCCAGGCAATGACCATCTCAAACAAGAGAGAATCTAACCACCAATCTAACTTGGTGTTCAATGGCATTATCATTGCTGAATCACCCACTATTAACAGGCAGGGGGTTACCATTGATCAGAAACTGAACTGGACCAGCCACATAAATGCTGTGGCTACAAGAGCAGATCACAGGCTGGGAATTCTGCAGTGGGTAACTCACCTCCCGTCTCCCCAAAGCCTGTCCACCATTTACAAGGCACAAGTCAGGAGTGTGATGGAATACTCTCCACTTGCCTGGATGAGTGCCGCTCCAATAACACTCAAGAAGCTCAATACCATCCAGGGACAAAGCAGCCTGCTTGATTGGCACCCCATTCACTACTTTCAATATTCAAACCCTTCACCACCGACACACAGTGGTAGCAGTGTGGACCATCTACAAAATGCACTGTAGCAACTCACCAAGGGTCCTACGACAGCATCTTCCAAACCCGTGACCTCTACCACCTAGTAGGACAAGGGCAGCAGATGCAAGCTCCAAGCCACACACCATCCTGTCATGGAACTATATCGCTGCATTGTTGGCAAGGCCACCGTCTATTGTCCATCCCTAACTGCCCTTGAGAAGGTGGCAGCGAGCCGACTTCTTGAACCGCTGCAGTCCATGTGGTTTAGGTATACCTACAGTGCTGTTAGGGAGGGAGTTGCAGGTTTTTGACCAGTGACAGTGAAGCTACAGAGACATATTTCCAAGTCAGGCTAGGGTGTGACTTGGAGGGAAACTTGCAGGTAGTGCTGTTCCCATACATCTACTGCCCTTGTTCTTCCCGGTGCTATAGTTTGCAGGGTTGGAAGCTGTTTTTAAAGAAGCCTTGGCGGGTTTCTGCAGTGCATCTTGCAGGTAGTACACACTGTACCCACAGTGTGTTGGTGCTGGAGGGAGCGTAAGTTTAATGTGATGCAAGTGGTGCTTTTTGTCCTGAATGTTGTCGAGCTTCTTGAGTATTGTTGGAGCTGCACTCATCCAGGCAAGTGGAAAGTATTCCATCACACTTCCGACATGTGCCTTGTAGATAGTGGAAAGGCTTTGGGAAGTGAGGAAGTGAGTTACTCACCACAGAATTCCCAGTCTCCAACCTGCTCTTGTAGCTACATTTTTATATGGCTGATCCAGTTATGTTTCTGGTCAATGGTAACCCCCAGGATGTTGATGGTTGTGCTGTTGAATATCAGGGGGCAATGGTTAGGTTTTTTTTATTCTTTCACGGGATGTGGCGTCACTGGCAAAGCCAGCATTTGTTGCCCATCCCTGATTGCCCTTGACAAATGAGTGGCTTGCTAGGCCATTTCAGAGTCAACCACATTGCTGTGGATCTGGAGTCACATATAGGCTGGACCAAGGAAAGATGGCAGATTTCCTTCCCTAAAGGACATTACTGAACCAGATGAGTTTTTATGACAATCAATGATAATTTCATGGCACCATTACTGAGACGAGCCTTCAATTCCAGACTTTAATTAATTAATTAAATTTAAATTCCACCAGCTGCCCTCGTGGGATTTGAACCAGTGTCCCCAGGACATTAGCCTGGGCCTCTGGATTACTAGTTCAGTGACATTATCACTACGCCACAATCTCTCCTTGTTGGAGGTGGTCATTACCCGACACTTGTGTGGCACGAATGTATTTGCCACTTATCCGCCCAAGCCTGAATGTTGTCCAGGTCTTGCTACATATGGACACACACTGCTTCAGTATCTGAGGAGTTGTGAATGGAACTGAACACAGTGCAATCATCAGTGCACATCCCCACTTCTGACCTTATGATGGAGGGAAGGTCAGTGATGAAGCAGCTGAAGATAGTTGGGCCTAGGACACTACCCTGAGGAACTCCTGTAGTGATGTCCTGGGGCTGAGATGATTGGCCTCCAACAATCATAACCATCTTCTTTTGTGCTAAGTATGACTCCAGTCTATTGAGAGTTTTCCCCCAGATTCCCACTGACTTCCATTTTACTCGAGCCTCTTGATGTCACATGGTCAAATCTTCCCTTGATGGCAAGGGCAGTCACTCTCACCTCACCTCTTGAATTCAATTCGTTTGTGTATGCTTGGACCAAGGCTGTAATGAAGACTGGACCAAGAGGTCCTGATGGAACCCAAACTGACCATCAGTGAGCAGGTTGTTGCTGAGCAAATGCTGCTTGATAGCACTTTAGGTGACACCTTCCATCACTTAGCTGATGATTGAGCGTAGGCTGATTGGCTGGTAATTGGTGGATTGGATTTGCCCTGCTATATGCGGACAGGACAGACATGGACAATTTTTCATTTTGTCCCGCAGATGCCAGTGTTGACGCTGTACAGGAACAGCGTGGCTAGAAGTGCGGTTAGTTCTGCAGCACAAGTCTTCAGCACTAGTCAGGATGTTGTCAGGGCCCATTTCCTTTGTTGTATCCAGTGTGCTCAGCCATTTCTTGATATAACGTGGAGTAAATCGAATTGACTGAGGACAGGCTTCTGTGACTTTGGAGACCTCAGGAGGAGGTTGAGATGGATCACTCCCTCGGCACTTCTGGTTGAAGATGGTTGCAAATGCTTTGCCTCGTCTTTTGTATATAAAAACCGATGTTCCGTATCATTGAAGATGGGGATGCTCATGGAGCCTTCTCCTCCTGTTAGTTGTTTAATTCTCGACTACCATTCACAACTGGATGCAGCAAGACTGTAGATCTTTGATCTGATCCATTGGCTGTGTGATCACAAGGGTCTGTCTACAGCATACTGTTTCCTCTGTGTAGCATGCACGTAGTTCTTTATTGTTACTTCACCATGTTCCATACGAACATATGAACTAGGAGCAGGAGTAGACCACTCGGCCCCTCGAGCCTGCTCCGCCATTCAATAAGTTCATGGCTGAACTGATTTCTCCACATTACCATCTACCCCCGATAACCTTTCACCCCTTGCTTATCAAGAAATTATCTACCTCCGCCTTAAACATATTCAAAGACTCTGCTTCCACCGCCTTTTGAGGAAGAGAGTTCCAAAGACTCACGACCCTCTGACAGAAAAAAATACTCCTCATCTCGGTCTTAAATGGACGATCCCTTATTGGTTCCAGATTCTCCAACAAGTGGAAACATTCTTTCCACATCCATCCTGTCAAGATCCCTCAGGATCTTATATGTTTCAAACAAGTCGCCTCTTACTCTTCTAAATTCCAGCGGATGCAAGCCTAGCCTGTACAATCTTTCCTCATAATATAGCCCGCCCTTTCCAGGTATTAGTCTAGTAAACCTTCTTTGAACGAACTCCAACACATTTACATCCTTACTTAAATAAGGAGACCAATACTGTACACAATACTCCAGATGTGGTCTCACCAATGCCCTGTATAGCTGAAGCATAACCTCCCTACTTTTGTATTCAATTCCCCTTGCGATAAACAATAACGTTCTATTAGCTTTCCTAATTACGTGCTGTACCTGCATACTAACCTTTTGTGATTCATGCACTAGGACACCCAGAACCCTCTGCATCTCAGAGCTCCGCAATCTCTCACTATTTAGATAATATGCTTCTTTTTTATTCTTCCCGCCAAAAGGGACAACTTCGCATTTTCCCACATTATACTCTATCTGCCAGATTTTTGCCCACTCACTTAACCTATCTATATCCCTTTGTAGCCTCCTTCTGTCCTCTTCGCAACCTACTTTCCTACCATTCTTTGTGTCATCAGCAAATTTAGCAACCATATCTTTGGTCCCTTCACCTAAGTTATTTATATAAATTGTAAAATGTTGAGGCCCCAGCACAGATCCCTGTGGCACACCACTCATTTCATCTTGCCAACCAGAAAATGACCCATTTATGCCTACTGTCTGTTTCCTGTTAGCTAGCCAATCTTCTGTCCGTGCCAATATGTTACCCCCTACACCATGAGCTTTTATTTGTTGCAATAACCTTTGATGTCTTATCAAATGCCTTCTGGAAATCCAAGTACAATACATCCACTGGTTCCCCTTTACCCACAGCACATGTAACTCCCTCAAACAACTCCAATAAGTTGGTTAAACATGATTTCCCTTTCACAAAACCATGTTGACTCTGCCTGATTACCTTGATTTTTTCTAAGTGCCCTGCTATAACGTCTTTAATAATAGCTTCTAACATTTTTCCTAAGACAGATGTTAAGCTAACTGGCCTGTAGTTTCCTGCTTTCTGTCTCCCTCCCTTTTTGAATAAAAGAGTTACATTCTCTATTTTCCAGTCCATCGGAACCTTCCCTGAATCTAGGGAATTTTGGAAAATTAAAACTAACGCACCAACTATCTCACTAGCCACTTCTTTTAACACCCTAGGATGAAGTCCATCAGGACCCGGGAACTTGTCAGCCCGCAGCTCCAACAATTTATTCAGTACTACTCCACTGGTGATTGTAATTTTCTTGAGTCCCTCCCTCCCTTCCATTTCCTGACTTACGGCTAATTCTGGGATGTTACTTGTATCCTCAATGGTGAAGTTCAATGCAAATACCTGTTCAATTCATCTGCCATCTCCTTATTTTCCGTTATTAATTCCCCAATCTTATTTTCTATAGGACCAAAGTTCACTTTGTTAACTCTTTCTTTTTAAAATATCTATAGAAACTCTTACTAATATATTTCTAGCTGGCTTTCTCTCGTACTTTAAATTTACCTTCCTCATCAATCTTTACTGTTTTTATTATATTCTGTCCAATTTTCTGACCTGTCACCCATCTTTGCGTAATTATAGGCTTTTTCTTTAAGTTTGATACTATCTTTAACTGTTTTAGTTAACCACAGATGGCGGGTCCCACCCTTGGAATTTTTCTCTCATTGGAATGTATCTATTCTGTGTGTTCTGAAATATCCCCTCAAATGTCTGCCACTACATCGCTATTGACCTATCCCTTAACCTAATTTGCCAGTTCACTTTAGCTAACTCTGCTTTCATGCCCTCATAATTGCCCTTAGTTAAGTTTAAAATACTGATCTTGGACCCACTCTTCTCTCCCTCAAACTGAATGTAAAATTCAATCATATTTTGATCATTGCTACCTCGGAGTGCCTTAACTATGAGGTCATTAATTAATCCTAACTCGTTGCACAATACCAGGTCTAGTATAGCCTGGTTGGCTCCAGAACGTATTGTTCCAAGAAATTATCCCGAAAACATTCTATGTACTTCTCATCTAGGCTACCTCTGCCCATCTGATTTTTCCAGTCGACATGTAGGTTAAAATCCCCCATGATTATCAACGTACCTTTCTGACAGGCTGCCATTACCTCTTCCTTTATACCCCGTCCTACAGTGTGGTTAACATTCAGTGGCCTGTACACCACTCCCATAAGTGACTTCTTGCCTTTAATGATTTCTCATCTCTACCCAAACTGCTTCTACATCCTGGTTTCCTGAACTTAGGTCATCCCTCTCTATTGAGCCAATACCATAATTAATTAACAGAGCCACCCCTCCACCTTTTCCTAGCTTCCTGTCCTTCTCAAATTCCATGTACCCTTCAATATTCAGGTTCCAATCCATGTCATCCTGCAGCCATGTCTTTGTAATGGCTATCAGATCATACTTACTTATTTCTATTTGCGCTCTCAATTCATGTGTTTTGTTTCGAATGTTGCATGCATTCAGATACAGAGCCTTTAGTTTTGTCCTTTTATTATTTTTGTAACTTCTAACCTTATCTGTTGATTTACTCTTAGATTTGTACGCTCTGTTCCTTCCTGTCATAGTCTGCTCATCATTTCTCATATTAATACCTTCTTCTCTTGTCTCTACTCCTTGATTTACCATATCTTCCCAAATTTGATCCCTTGTTCCCCACTATTCAGTTTAAACCCTCTCCACTTCCCTAGTTATGCAGCTCACTATAACACCAGCCTCAGCCTGGTTCAGGTGTAGACCGTCCCAATGGTACAGACACCACTTTCCCCAGTACTGGTGCCAGTGCCCCACGAATCGGAACCCACTTCTACCACACCAGTCTTTGAGCCACGCATTAATTCCTCTAATCTCATTTCCCCTATGCCAATTTACACGTGGCTCAAGTAATAATCCTGAGATTATTATCTTTGAGGTTCTGTTGCTTAATTTGGTGCCTAGTTCCTCATACTAACTATGCAGAACGTCTAGCCTTCTCCTGCCTATGTCATTGGTACCTACATGGTTCACGACGACTGGATCCTCCCCCTCCCACTGTAAATTCCACTCCAACCGGGCAGGCAACACAGCCATCTGGACTCTCGCTCTTTGCTGCAGAGAACAGTGTCAATCCCCCTAATTATACTGTCCCCTACCACTACATTCCTTTTTTCTCCCTCCACTAGAATGGTTTCCTGTACCTTGGTGCCATGGTCAGGTTTCTCATCCACCCTGCAACCTTCACTTTCATCCAAACAAGCTGAAAGAATCTCAAACCTGTTGGACAATCGCAAAGGCTGAGGATCCTGCACTCCTGTCCTCTGGGTCCCTTTACCTGCCTTAGCTGCAGCCACACTCTCCCGTCCCCGACCACTGACCAAATCAGAAGACACCATCCTAAGGGGTGTGACTGCCTCCTGGTACAAGGTGTCCAGGTAATTTACCCCCTCCCTGATGTGCTGCAGTGTCTGCAGCTTGGACTTCAGTTCAATGACTCTGAGCTGAAGCTCTTCGAGCCACAAACACTTACTGCAGATGTGTTTGCCCTGAATCACACTGGCATCCAGGAGCTCCCACATGCAGCAGTGACACATCACCTGTCCTGCCATCCTTAATGTGTTTCAATTAACTAGTTAATTATTTTATTCAATTATTTATTTTATTTTCCTTTTTTATATATTTTATTAAGCTTACCACTAGTTCCTTTACTATTTTAAACATTAGGAGAAAAACAGACCTTAACCACTTACCAGATACTCTCCAAACAGCTAGCTTCTTCCCCAACCAATCACCTACCTGCTTGCCTGTGATGTCACACTTGATTTTCTTTGAAGGGCTCGTACCACTGAACTGGATAGGCTAGAGGGTAGGCTAGAGGGTAGGCTAGAGGGTAGGACCTCATTTTCAGATATGCCTAGTTCACCTCCTGGTAAACTCTTCTATACTCCTCACTGAACCAGGGTTAATTCCCTCGTATGATTGTAATGACAAAGTGAGGGAAATTCTGGGCCATGAAGTCACAGAATGTGGCTGAATACAATTCTGCTGCTGATAACCCTCAGTGCCTCATGGATGCCCAGTTGTGAGTTGCTAGATCTGTTCTGAACCTACCCCTTTTAGCATGGTAGTAGTGCCACTAAACAAGATGGAGGGTTTTCTCAGTGTGAAGACAGGACTTTGTCTTCACAAGGCACGTTCAATGGTCACCACAACCAAATGGGTTTCGACAACAATTCGGTTATTTCATGGTCCCCATAGTTTATACTAGCTTTTTATTCCAGATTTATTTTATTATTTAATTTAAATTCCCCTGCCTCCATAGCAGGATCTGAATTCATGTCTCTGGATCATTGTTTAGGCCTCTGGATTACTACCCCAGTAACATAATCACTATGTTACCCTACCCTAAATCCCACTACTTATTTACTTACTTGAACTTGGACTTAAAGGGATAAAAAGTTAAACCACAGCTCTATTTTTAGTAGCTAAAAAACATAACTGTGTTCCAACTACACGGGGTAGAATTTCTCCAGGGTTCCCCAATCTTCCACTGTAATTTCATTGCAAGGTCAGTAGAAACCCTGACAAAATGGCATGAATGGCTGTTTGCGCAGTTTCCTCGACTTTCTATTGATCTTTCACTGAAGTTATGCCAGGAGGTCAGGAGAACTCCTGCAGAAGTTTATGTGAGCAATGTCACAGTAAATAAACTAATTTCCCTAAAGCACACTTCAAGGGACCCTTCACATTGATATCTTGTGGTACACTATCATTGCTGAGTATTTGGAGCAGATCACAACATAGGAAATGGGTGACTTCTCATCATCCCATAACCAGTGAGGTTCCTTCAAGTTTTTGTTTGGCACGCACAACTCACTAGTTGCCTGCAAGTGTGGCTCAGGCCTAAAAATGTTTCAGACTTCCTGGTGGTTACAGTGGGCAGGGGGCAGTCGCACTCTGCTCACTGACCACTCGTCGAGCATCTAAACCGAAAATCGCTCCATGTATCTCTTGGCAGTTTTACCTGAAGGCCCAAGAAAATGGAAGATTACAACCAAGCGTGGCCATGAACCGAAATCTCTTTGGCTGCTGCTGATATTGCAAAGATGGTGCTGGCAGGGCTCCTTGTTTAACTGGATCAATCTCACAACTTCTCTAGTTAGAATGGCTTTCTTCTTTCTCTATCTATCCAGCTGAAGTTTGGACCCAATTTAAACTCACCATGGTAACCATTACTGTGGCTGCTGTTTGAGCGGTGAGAGTGCACAGTGAAGAAAGACAGAGAAGCTTGGGTGCATTTTTCATGGCAATGATGCCACAGGAAAGCTGGAAGCTGGATCCTGGGCAGGGTAGCCCCATATTTTTCAGACACCGACCTTGAGATCATACTGGAGGCTGTGAGGGAGGGGAAGGAGGTCCTTTTCCCAGAAAATAGCAGGAGGAGATCACCCACACAGATCAAACAGGACTGGGTAGAAATCACTGCCACTATGAGAGTGGCAGGAACGTCGTGAGAAGGAGCTGGATCCAGTACAGGAAAGGTTCAATAACTTCATACGCTCTGGCAAGTTGAGTCCTACCCCCAACCCTCAGGACAGGACAGAGTATTCAGCCTCCTGCAGACACACCAGCTGAGGTGTCTCAGGGCGTGCACTGCTCCTGAACATGGAAGGGGTGTGTAACCAGGGGACTTATTGACCCCGCAAAATGGCTCAGAGCCATAGTGCTGCTGAGGACCTGCCAGCCCTGATACATGCAGCTTTTAATGAACTGGAGCAGCTGCCATTAGCCACAGAGGACAGCAGTGCCTTATCTTGCTTCCCTTGGCCTTGCAGGAGAAACAGCCACATAATGCCAGAGAGATGGCCATAACAGGTGGAGGGACAGATCATCATGGCAATAGAAACAGTGAGGATAGCGTACCTGCAGGAGGTTGACCCTGGCAAAATGGACATTCATGGTGGAGAAAGTGATTACAGAGGACAAAGCGCTCACCAAGGGGGTGCATTGCACTCTACCCCTTCCGACAGCATACTGAGCACCAAGTTGCACTGTAGAGGCCTCTGCTCTCTAAGGCTAGCTCTCATGATCTCTTCTTGAGTCTCTCACAGGTGCAGACGCCCAATGCTCAAGACCTGTTCCCTCTCTATCAGCGGCCCGCAATGACCACCAAGGAACCGAAGAAGCAGCGTCACACCTTACCAGGGCAACGTCCATCAGCGCAGATACTCTCACCTTGGTGGATCTTCGCACGCGTTTAGATAGGATGCACTGGGTGAGGAGCATGGCACTAGTGCGTGGGAGGAGCTGCCAGAGGCAGAGGCAGCTGTGGGCACCCCTTGGAGGAGGGAGCTCAGCTGGGAATAGAAGCAAGGCCTCAGAATGCACAGGGAAGAAAGCTCTACCTAGACCAACAGCAGCAGACATGCCCCCACATGTTGAAGTTCCCTGAGGCAGTGAAGGGTCATGGGCAGTGAATGGAGGAGTATATCCAGCTTGTGCACCACCACAGCTCAGGGTTATGAGGACATGAGCTTCTCGATGGAGAGTGGCCAACTTCATGGAGAGCCATATGCAGCAGCACTTGGAGAGCATGCAGGAAATGCGCACTGACATCCATAGGATGCATGACGCACTGTGTAGCCTGGACCAGTCAGTGGCACTGTTGGCAGAGATGTTTGAAGTGGATGCCAGTTGCATCCCAGCTGGTGCTCCCCTTTAGCATCCAGAGCGCCCACCAAGGGCTGAGGATCTCACGGGGCACCTTTATCATCTTTGGCCTCCTTGGCTGCTCTGAAAGTGGGAGCATCTTTGCAGTAGGGCCCAGCGATGGAGGGTGCGTTGGCAATGATTCAGGTATCCTCACTGCACCTCCACGATGATGAATGCCACATGCATCTCAGCCACAGGCCGAGACAAGTGAGCAGACTGCCTTCACCTCCTCCGAGGCAACATTAGAAGCACCACGTAGAAGTGGCCGAGCACCGAGGCTACTGCATTGCATGGAGTACTAAATTGATCGGTGGAGGGTCTGCTTGCTGCAACTGTTTTCCTTTCTGAGTACTATGTAAATAACGACACCTGAAGGCATACATGTGAGACTCCTTTTATTGATGGCGGGACAAAAAATGAGGTATGAAGTGATGAAGGAGAGCAAGAGCTTGTCAATGGTGACGGCGAAGCTTCAGGCCAGATATATTTCCTTCATTGGTGGTAAGAGTTTAGATGCTCCAGACAGCAATGGACGTTTTGGCACAGACACCTCAGAGTGAGCTCCATACCTTGCCCTTCATCCTGGGTCAGAGAGACTAATCTTAATCGTTCCTAAATCAACTGATCGTCGACATTCAAGGCATTCCAACAAGACCTTCGTGCCCTGTGCAGTGTCCATCTACCGCCCTGTGTAGTTAGAGCACATGGATGTTCTGCATTTTCCCCCTCAAACTCCTCTTCCGCCTCCTCTCCCACGTCCTGCTCAATCCCTTCCTCCGATGAGCTGTCTCCTTCCAGGGTTTCACTGTCCTCAAAGTCCACATCTCTCTGGAGGGCCTTGTTATGCAGAGTGCAGCAGACCACCACAATGAGCAAGACCCTTGCAAGAGTTTATTGCAAGGTGCCACCTGACAGTGCAGGCACCGGAACTGCATTTTCTGAAGCCCAATGCCCTGCTCAATGGTTGTCCTAGCGAGCAGATGGCATTGGTTAGCTAGAAATATAAAGACAGATAGTAAGAGTTTCTAGAGATATATAAAAAAGAAAAAAAAGACTTAACAAAAAGAGTGTTGGTCCTATAGAAAGTCAGTCTGGGGAATTAATAATGGAAAAAAAATGGAGATGGCAAATGAATTGAACAGATATTTTGCATTGGTCTTCATTATTGAGGATACAAGTAACATCCCAGTATTAGTTTTGTCAAGAGATAGTACAGAGGGAGGAACTCAAGAAAATTACAATCACCAGGGAAGTGGCACTGAACAAATTATTGGAGCTGTGGGCTGACAAGTCCCCGGGTCCTGATGGACTTCATCCTAGAGTGTTAAATGAAGTGGCTAGTGAGATAGTTGGTGCGTTGTTTTAATTTTCCAAAATTCCCTAGATTCGGGGAAGGTTCCATTGGACTGAAACTAGCTAATATAACTCCTTTATTCAAAAAGGGAGGGAGACAGAAAGCAGGAAACTACAGGCCAGTTAGCTTAACCTCTGTCTTAGGGAAAATGTTAGAAGCTATTATTAAAGATGTTACAGCAGTGCATTTAGAAAAATTACAGGTAATCAGGCAGAGTCAACATGGTTTTGTGAAAGGGAAATCATAGAGTTATACACCACAGAAATGGGCCCGTCGGCCCATCGTGTCTGTGCCGGCCATCAAGCACCTAACTATTCTAATCCCATTTTCCAGCACTTGGCCCACAGCCTTGTATGCTATGGTGTTTCAAGTGCTCATCTAAATACTTCTTAAATGTTGTGAGGGTTCCTGCCTCAACCACCACTTCCGGCAGTGTGTTCCAAATTCAAACCACCCTTTGAGTGAAAGTTTTTTCCTCAAATCCCCTCTAAACCTCCTGCCCCTTACCTTAAATCTATGCTCCCTGGTTATTGAACCCTCTGCTAAGGGATAAAATTTCTTCCTATCTACCCCCTCATAATTTTCTTTACCTCAATCAGGTCCCCCCTCAGCCTTCTCTGCTCGAAGGAAAACAACCCTAGCCTTTTCAGTCTCTCTTCATAGCAGAAATGCTCCAGCCCAGGTAACATCCTGGTGAATCTCCTCTGCACCCTCTCCAGTGCAATCACATCCTTCCTATAGTGTGGTGCCCAGAATTGTACACAGTACTCCGGCAATGGCCTAACTAGCATTTTATAAAGCTCCATCATAACCTCCCTGCTCTTATATTCTATGCCTCAGCTAATAAAGACAAGTATCCCATATGCCTTCCTAACCACCTTATCTACCTATGCTACTGCCTTCAGTGATCTCTGGACAAGTACACCAAGGTCCCTCTGACCCTCTGTACTTCCTTGGGTCCTACCATCCATTGTATACTTCCCTTGCCTTGTTGGTCCTCCCAAAATGCATCACCTCACACTTCTCAGGATTAAATTCCATTTGCCACTGCTCCGCCCATCTTACCAGCCCATTTATATCGTTCTGTAATCTAAGGCTTTCCTCCTTACTATTTATGACACCACCAATTTTCGTGTCATCTGCGAACTTACTGATCATACCTCCTCTATTCATGTCTAAACCATTAATGTTCACGTCTAAATCATTAATGTTTAATCATGTTTAACTAATTTATTGGAGTTCTTTGAGGGAGTTACAGGTGCTGTGGGTAAAGGGGAACCGGTGGATGTATTGCACTTAGATTTCCAGAAGGCATTTGATAAGTTGCCACATCAAAGGTTATTGTTGAAAATAAAAGCTCATGGTGCAGGGGGTAACATATTGGCATGGATAGAAGATTGGATAGCTAACAGGAAACAGAGAGCAGGCAATAAATGGGTCATTTTCTGGTTGGCAAGATGTAATGAGTGGTGTGCCACAGAGATCTGTGCTGGAGCCTCAACATTTTACAATTTAGATAAATGACTTAAGCTGAAGGGACCGAAGGTTTGGTTGCTAAATTTGCTGATGACACAAAGATAGGTAGGAAAGTAACTTGTGAAGAGGACATAAAGGGGCTACAAAGGGATATAGATAGGTTAAGTGAGTGGGAAAAGACCTGGCAAATGGAAGTATAATGTGGGAAAGTGGGAAATTGTCCATTTTTGCAGGAAGAATAAAAAAGCATATTATCTAAATGGTGAGAGATGCAGAGCTCTGAAATGCAGAGGGATCTGGGTGTCCTAGTGCATGAATCGCAAAAGGTTAGTATGCAGGTAACAACATGTAACTAGGAAAGATAATAGAATGTTATTGTTTATCGCGAGGGAATTGAATACGAAAATAGGGAGGTTATGCTTCAGCTATACAGGGCATTGGTGAGACCACATCTGGAGTACTGTGTACAGTACTGGTCTCCTTATTTAAGGAAGGATGTAAATGCGTTGGAGGCAGTACAGAGATTATTTTTTAGACTAATACCTGGAATGGATGGGCTGTCTTACGAGGAAACATTGGACAGGCTAGGCTTGTATCCGCTGGAATTTAGACGAGTAAGAGGTGACTTGATTGAAACATACAAGATCCTGAGGGGTCTTGACAGGGTGGATGTGGAAAGGATGTTTCCCTTTGTGGGAGAATCTTGAAATAGGAGTCACTGTTGAAAAATAAGGGGTCGCCCAATTAAGATAGAGTTAAGGAGAATTTTTTTCTTTCAGAGGGTCATGAGACTTTGGAATTCTCTTCCTCAGAAGGCAATGGAAGCAGAGTCTTTGAATATTTTTAAAGCAGAGGTAGATAGATTCTTGATAAGCAAGGGGGTGGAAGGTTATCAGGGGTAGGTAGAAATGTGGAATAATCAGTTCAGCCATGAACTTATTGAATGGCGGAGCAGGCTCAAAGGGCCGAGTGACCTACTCCTGCTCCTAATTCATGTGTTCGTATGTTGTATTGCCACTGTGCCTCTGCCTGAGGGTCTCATAGAGGGGTGAGTAGCCATCTCTTCAAGGGATATCTATTGTGCCCTAGGATCTATCCACAGACCCGGTAGGGAGTTGGCCTGAAGATCTGTAGCAGCCTAGACTGCCGGAGGATGAAGGTTATGGCAGCTGCCAGGAAAGTGAGTGTGCACGTGGAGGAAGTCCTTGTTGTGGTCGCACAACGTCTGGCATGAACTGAATGTACTGTCCAGCCCTGATAAATAGGGCATCCATGACCTGTGAGTTGCAGTGGGGTGCAGCCATTTGCAAGATGCCACCAAAGTCTGCAGCTGATCTTTGGATGATGCCAGAGGCAAAGATGTTCAAGGCACAGTGACCCTGACAGCTACTGGCAGTGCATGCCGACCAGGGCTCCCAGGTGCGTGGTCTTCAGGCAGATGGTTACAGATCTCGTCGCCGAAGAGTCGAAGTCTCCTGCAGTACTGGTTCTTGGTCATCTCAAGGTAGCTCCATCTTTGGCGGTAGATCCTGTGCTGAAGGTATGACCTCCATGTCTTTCCTGCCCCTTGTTCCTCTCCACTGCCCTCCTGATGCCCGGGGCTCTGCCCTTCCTCTGGAGGATGCTGCTCCTCATCGCCATTGGGCCTAAAATATGAAAGCCGTGCCCCCACTGCCGGTTGCTGCCTTCCTTCTGGTCAGGTGGTCATCCAACTGCGCTCGCCAGCCTTGCCCTCTCCTCTTATGCTCCCACAATGCCTGGAGGTTGGCAACACACTGCACTTCCCAATCGCTTACTGCCACTCTCCCTGCCAACTGCGCAGCATCAATGACACAGCCAGACATCTCAAAGTGCTTTACAGCCAATGAAGTACTTTTGAAATGTAAACACTGCTGTAATGTATGAATGCAAAGTAGAAGGTGTTTTTATTGAAGATAATGGGGGAAGTGTAATGTGTATTAATAGAACCGAGCAGATGAATAGGCAGTTTGGAGCATGAAGTACATCTTGGTACTTCTACTCTCACTATTCCTATATGATGTATTACTGGAAACAGTAGCAGTGAAGGATTTCTGAGAGATCTGCTTTGATCTTGCTTGTGATTCAGCTGGTCGCTTATCTTGACATTTGGCAGACCCAGATGGTGTTGCCTGTGTGCCAGGAATAGAATGTCCTCTCCTGACTACAAGAACCTGCTGTTTTCAGTGATGACTCCTGTCACTTGTTCAGAGGCAGCTGCAGACAAGGGGCTGGTAACAATATGAGAGCTTCTGGTCTCATGCCCCTGCTGGAAGATGATCACTCGCAGTTACTACTCTGCTCGAGCACAGACTGTTTCACGGCAACAAGGTCTCTGAATGCTTTACTTATAGTCCTCTGAAATTTGTATCCCAGTCCTTTGAAGCCGGTAGTTATTGCACCATGAAGTGTGGACCTCAACATCAATGGCAGCATTTCTGAGATGCTCCAAATGCATTCACTGCCCAGGTGCCTGAAATCTTTTCTACTGATGTCACAGATGAATCACAATGATAGAGCACAGATTCCTTGCTTTATGATAATGTCCAAAGGGATGGTAGAATCTGCAACTGTGGAAACCTAATTTTCAGTGTAGTCTGCAAAAAGGCAAATGCTGGACCCATTCAGTCCTATGAAGTATGCATCATTTAATTGCTAGTCTCCTGAGGTCAGAATCACTAGGCAGTTCAACAGGGCTTGTGATGGTGCCAAACCTCGACTCAGCAGTCCAATACTCCTGCTTCTTCCATACCCATGAAAAGTGACTCACTCTGTAATTCCACCTCAACCTGTAAAAACCACCATTATACTTGTTTCTGGGCAAGCGTTTGCTTTAAATGGCATGATGCTCAGTGTCATGGTGATGCTTGAAGCTAAGAGGGTCAGCTTGCTGCTCTTGCAGTTTTGTAACAAGAAAAATGCATTAAAAAGTCAATGTTCATAGTTCGGCATGTTGTTGTCATATAGAAATTATATTGCACATTTTGCTGTACAACAGTCACTCTTTTATGCCTGTTGAAAAACATTTTCCCAAAGAAGGTGGGTCATCATAATTATACAAACCAGAGGGTATTCCAGTCCTCCAGCTTATGCATCACTCTCCTCATGAATATTTTTCCAGCTGATGACTTTCTTGTTAATGTCTTAAAAGGTGAAAGCTTTGGCATGATAAATCCCTCCACCCATCTGTGCTCCTATTGAAGGAAGCCTTTTTCTGTTAGGAGAATATAAATATATAAATCAGTAAGTGAAGTTTTTATCTCTGTATTTTAAGCAGCACCATAGTTTTATGTGAAGCTTAGCTGACCCCTTCTGTCAGAAAGGGCTGGATTTTGTGGAGGAGGCAGGGCTCCAGGTTCTGGGCCGAAATGGCAGGGGCACCCCACCTCAGCCTTTTTGCGCCCTCCTCCCCCCCCCCAACCCCCACCCCCCCACACCCAACCACCATACGGCGCGATCCTCCATTGTTCCAGAGGCGAGGTTTCAGGCGCCGGGATCCCGCCTTCAAGAGCTACCAGCCAATCACAAGACTGGCAACTCAACAGTATCAGCAATGCCACCAAGGAGCGGTGGCCATTGCTGGTACTGCAGAGGCCTTGGACCGAGGCCCAGCGCTGGAACCCCGGACCTCAGGTAAATGAGACGGGATCACCGGGGCCAGGACAGAAGGCCACGACAAGGGTGGAAGGAGGTGTGAGGGGGCTGGTCATAAAGCCCAGGTGGAGGGGGTTCCTGGGAAGTGCATCGTTTCCTGACCAAGGCCCTCTGTGGGCCACAGATTTCCCACGGAGAAGGGACCCCCCAACCACCCCCCCCCCCTTCCCCCACAAGGGAAAGCACCACATTTTATAAGGTGCCCTCCCTGCGTGGTGAAGATTAAATCCCAGCGGCGGGGGGGGGAAAGAGGTCCTTAAGTGGCCTCGGGGGACCCATAAAATCCAGCTCAAAGTGTACATGAACATTTGACAGCTAACCAAATACCAATACATTTTAAGAAATACAATGCTCAGTCCGCAAGCAGGACCCTGAGCTTCCGGTTGCTTGCCATTTCAACATTCCCCCCTACTCTCATGCTCACATCTCTGTCCTGGGATTGCTGCAGTGTTCCAGTGAACATCAACGCAAGCTCGAGGAACAGCATCACATCTACCGATTAGGCACACTACAGCCTGCCGGACTGAACATTGAGTTCAATAATTTCAGAGCATGACAGCCCCCCATTTTACTTTCATTTTTAGTTATTTTTTTCTTCCTTTTTTTTTACATTCTTTTTTACATTTTTTTTTTGCATTTAGTTCATTTCACCTTAGTTTGTTCAGTTTGCTTACCCACTGTTTTTTTCAGGTTTGCACTTGCTGCTGTTCAATATTCTGTGTATTAACACCTAATCTGTACTAATGCTTTGTCTTTCAGCACACCATTAACATATTGTTTACCTTTGCTCCGTGACGTTTTGGTCAGCTATGTGGCCTGGTCCAATCTAGACCTCCTTTGCTATCTCTTGCCCCACCCCCACCTCACTTGCTTATAACCTGTGACTTTTCTAATATTTGTCAGTTCCGATGAAGGGTCACTGACCCGAAACGTTAACTCTGCTTCTCTTTCCACAGATGCTGCCAGACCTGCTGAGTGGTTCCAGCATTTCTTGTTTTTATTGTAAGAAATACATTGTTTTTCAAATATCCTTTCAGTCCCATCTGCTAGATGACCTCCTATTGACAACCAGTCTGATGGTCTTCCAGACTGGGACATTGGCAGCCTTTTCCTCAACTCTGTGGACTGCATTTCGCAATGCTTTAAAGTGGTCCAAAAAGCTTGATCAGTAAACCTTGGTTTATGTCTTCTGCACTCTCTCTCCATAACTGGATATTGGCACAGTGTGCTGTTTACTTAGTTAAGCAACACTCTTGCTGTTGCCTTCTGACTGGCTACTCAATTGCGCATTACTTTTAGCACTCCCTAATGCATGTGAGCTTCCAGAAACGGCACAGTAAATCTTTGGATTCACATAACTCCATTAAAACAAATGGGAAAATCCTTTAACAGCAGCAGCAAATTCATCTCCTACGTGTTACATACATAAGCTGCTGCGTATTTGTGAAGTTTGCTATGACAGCTTAGAAAAGTGAAGAGTTCCTTTGGCTAGTTTCAGATATAATTACTTAAATAGCATCGATTGATTGTTCAAGAATGCCTGAAATTGCCATTGGTATTACAACAAGTTGCTCTGAAATGTCTTGTATTTTTCTTCTGAAATACATCTTTACAGTAATGTCATTCTAAAATAACATTTTCTAATTTCTATGAGATAAGACACAATATAGAACACTACACATATTAATATTTGTTGCATGTTGAGACAGAAAGAGAGAGAGAGAGAGAAAGGGAGCATCAGGTTTATCTTGCCTTTTACCTTTTCTTGGCTCATACAAATCAACCTTGACTGCAGCTGTGGAGAAGACCACACAGTTCAACCTATCACCAATTGAAGGAGGACAGCATGGAGGAAAAAACCGATAGTGAAATCAAAGAAAGATAAGGGTAATGTTTACATAAATGAAGTTTGAAAATTTGCTAAATTGTTCTTTATGCACACTTTCACTTCTTCTGAATAGTATATACTTGCCTTAGTGATTGCAGAGAAGACTTTTTCCAGAATAGCATTTGGCTGAGCTTTCTGTGGTCCATTTGCTTGAATTTTGAGGCCTAAAGCACACGGTTTGGCAATGAACCTGTGAAAATACAGATTATTAAATGACTCATTAATTCAGAAATAAAAACAGAAAATGCTGGGAATACTCAGCTGGTCTGGCAGGATCTGTGGAGAGAGAAACAGAGTTAACGTTTCAAATCAATGACCTTTCAACAGAAGCTGTTTTGATGAAAGGTCACAGACCTGAAACGTTAACTCTATTTCTTTCTCCACAGATGCCGCCAGACCAGCTGAGTATTTCCAGCATTTTATGCTTTGATTTCAGATTTCCAGCATTCGCAGTATTTTGCCTTTTCATTAATTCAGAATACGTGTTGATCTTCAGGTTTACAAATCACGTCTGCCTTAAGATAATGGGTTACAAAGAACAAATTCAACTGTCTTCTTAATAATCAAAAGAACCTTACATCTGTCCTTTAGTGAATTTTGCTGGGGTTCTGAAATATTCTTTATAGTACACGGCAATCACGGCACTGTTATTTTTCAGATAACTGACAATAAAATATATTTACTCAAATTTAATTCAGGTTCAGGTATCATGGACTGTTAGATCAAATCTTATTAATTATCATCAGGAAAATTACTGAGAAATATCAACATGCACTTTAAGGAAGAAATCACTTCATGAAAGATATTTAAAGAACATCACAGTCAAATAACTAGCTTCAAGTCTCTCTGGATGACATTCTCAGGGATGGGGTAAAATTCAACTCCAGCGGGTGCACAAAATAAGCGGTAACAGATTGAACAGCTGTTAACACCTTGCCCAATTTTCCATTCCATCAATGAGAAACTCTATTGCAAGCTAGTATTAGGGCAAATGAAGTCAGGACTGTGGGTCTGAAATGAATGCAGGAGCCTCATTTCAAGGCAGTCACCATGGGTAGCTAAAATAAAGTTGGCAATCAATTTAGTTATGTCAAGAACTCCCATGCAGACTTTGCACTACTAAACTGGTTATCATTGTTCCTGTTTTGAATATATAAAATGGATGCAACAATGTTAAATTTAGAATTTAATTAAAATTAGCAGTGCTCCCAAAGATATGGACGCTTGTAAAACTTATAATATGAATCCAAGCAATTGTCAAATTCTAATCAATCAGTTCAGTTTGCTTTAATAAGGCTGGTCGTCAATCACTACTACAATGATAGTGTAATTTCTCACCAATGTGTACTAATTCACATAGCTATAGTGATAGCACCACTATTGTGCAAAATTATCTGTGACTGACAACTAGCCTTCCAAGTGTTACGACCGAGGCGGGAGGAGTGCATCGTTTATTCTAGTTCCAGTTCTCCACAGATCACAACATATATTTAAATTTTACCACTTACCAACACAGTCAATCATATAAAGATAAAAGACACCAACCAGGTTTTGCCAATAAACAACAAAATGATATTTTATAATAAACTAAGTCTTAACCAGTAATGAAGTAAAGCATAAACACACAGATTGAAATATTAAAGTTCCCTGTTTACCTTAGCCCTATATATATATATATATACACACACACACACACACACACACACACACAGTTCCAAAGTTGACATACAGTCTGGCCTCTGCGTACATGCAAATAGGTCACTGGGATCTTTTAGAACAGTCTTTTCAGGCAGTATCGAGAATTCAATTAGCTGGCTTTTCTTCAAAGACAGGAGACAAGATGTGTTGACACAGTGGACTTCTCAGGGTCTTTTAGAGAGGTGCTGAAAAGTTGAGTTAGGTTGTGGACCTCTCTTCTTTCTTGGAAGTTCTCTCTCTTTTTATACAGTTCAACCCTACCTCAAAACAACTCTAAAGCGAAACTGACAACAGGAGGTCAACCTTTTGACCTCCATCAATCTTGACCTGCCACTTTTTTGTAAACAACTTCTCCAGGTGTCCTAAGTTCTCTGTTGTTTATTGAGCTGGAAGTCAGGTGGTTTCCCAGAAAGAGGGCGGCACAGTGGCGCAGTGGTTAGCACCGCAGCCTCACAGCTCCAGGGACCCGGGTTCAATTCTGGGTACTGCCTGTGTGGAGTTTGCAAGTTCTCCCTGTGACCGCGTGGGTTTTCGTCAGGTGCTCCGGTTTACTCCCACTGCCAAAAACTTGCAGGTGATAGGTAAATTGGCCATTGTAAATTGCCCCTAGTGTAGGTAGGTGATAGGGAATATGGGATTACTGTAGGGTTAGTATAAATGGGTGGTTCTTGGTCGGCACAGACTCAGTGGGCCGAAGGGCCTGTTTCAGTGCTGTATCTCTAAATAAATAAAATAAAAAAAGACTTATTGTTGTTGCTGGAAGTCAAGTGGCTTCCCAGAAAGGCTTGTTTTCCTCACAAGACCTATTAGTGCCCCTTTTAAAAAACATTTCCAGGGACTGTTTTTCAAAGTCAAGTGGCTTTCACATGACACCCTTTGAAAAGCCAGAAGTTTAATATTTCTTCAATCTTTCAAAATTGAATCCTCAAAAAATATATTTAACAAAACACAGACACTTTCGTAACACAAGAACAGTATAAATTAAGACTGATTGTCTTTATTCCATATCTTATTTGCACTAACAAATGGAAGTTAAAGTGAGGGAGAAAGAAATAGAGGATACATTGATTGGGTGAGATGAAGTAAATAGAGTGGGAGGAAGCTCCTGTGCAACATAAATACTGACATAGACAGGTTGGGTCAAATCACTTGTTTCAGTTGTGAATTCTATGTAACTGAAGTTCAGATATATCTCTTCACAATTTACAATGACTGATATAAATGCAGTGATTCTGTGCATTAATTTTGTCCTGGCATTTAATAAACACAAAGCCACCACATTGGTTGCTACGTTGTGTAAACCTATTTGGAGTCAATATTGTATATAGTCTCTCAGGGATTGCCATCAAATTAACCTTCCTAGCAGCTTTTATTTCTAATATATTTCTGATGCAACATCTTCCCAAAATTTCACAATGATGTACAAGAAAGAAATGCTTCTTAAGCATGTCTTAAAATTATTACAATAGAAATCTGTTTTAGTTAAATTCGCAGTTCCTTCTTTTTGTTTAGGGTACAGTACAATTTATTTTCAATCATATTGTGTATGAATGTTTCCATTGTATAAATATATTTTTCATTATAACTTCTATGTACAAACTACCTTCAAATTGTCTGCCTAGGCTCGTATTTATTTTGCTCAGTTCAATACAGGTTAATTTTTTATTTTGCTGAACAATGTATTTGCTTTTTCATTATTATTTGGGAAAACTACTTTTAGTTAAAATATTAAAAATTGCCATTGCAATGACAACAAGGAGTGGCACTATGCAGTAAGTTTTTATGTAGGACAATAAAGAAACTCTGCAGCATATTAAGTGACTCAGCCAAAGCTGAAGCTACAAATTTGAATTCTGAAATCAGGTTAAAACACCAGTCTTAGCTGAACACAACACATCTTGAAATATTAGAGCTGATAGACCTAGTGTTAGTTGTAATAATGTTCAGCCAAAAGGGACAACCTTGTAATTAGTGTGAAATTCTTAAAAATACGTTTTCCTTCTACAGAAACATCATTAAAGAGCAACTCGCAGATCCATAAATCCATAGTACCAAGTACTGGCTTAATTTTAGACATTTTGAGCAAAGCTAGAAATCAAGAAGAAGTAAACCAGAGACAGAGTGGGAGGGCATTTATACTGATTTTATAAACATCTGTAACAGCACAGGGAGAATGAATGGAGAATAAATTGTGACTAAAAGCAGCAACAAGGTCTGTGGGTGGAATAAGTAATGAAGGATATGAAAGTCAAATCCCTTTGTACTTCGCAACAAAACAAATACAGAAAATATGCTGTTGCATGATAACTGAAGCTTAAATATTATGATGAGGAAACAAACTTAAATGAGTTGAGATTTATTGCAGATAAAAGCTAGATATTAAACTGATATTTCACTTCAAAATTGCCTCTGCATTTGGAAAGACTCATATCCTAATTTCTATACATGGTGTCTAATCTGCATAACCCTAATACACTCTGCATGAACTCTACAAATTTAATCACCAGATTAAAAAAGGAAACAGGGGAGATAAACCCAAAACATTGAGATTAAGGACCAGTGCATTAAATAGTGTGTTGCAAAAGGAAGGTACCTTTGGTAGTCATGTGATTATAACTTGGCAGCAATTTCCCAATATTTTTAATATATGTATGTGTGTGTGTCTGCGCGCATGTTAAGACTGTTCAGCATATAAATGAGCCTGCAAACAGTTGAAAGAAAAAATTAAACACAAAGTTATGTGAAAGTATAACATATAAGAAAATATAAGAAAATTAGTAGGAATTAAAAGAACTCAGTTTAGAATATAATAACATTTTGTAAATGGTTGAGGTATACAATAACTTTTGATTGATCTATGCACAGGAATTGGGAGAAACTTTTTCCATCTTTATTTTGGTGACATTTTGTGCTGAATACACAGCACTTTCCCATCTCAGGCCGCCAGTGTCATCACCAAGCATTCATAACTTCCTGCTGCAATAACATGCATTAATGACGGCCTCAGAAAATACTCTCTAATGCATCAGTATGACTTTTTTACATTTCACTATCAGCCTGTAGACCTTCAAAGACTGCCAATCAGTGCCAAAATAAAGCCAGTTTTGTACTATATGCTTGCACCTATTGGACACAATGCATAATTTTATGCGGGACTGTTGCAGCCAGCAGGCAGAGAACACTTCCATCCCATTTTTCTGGGCTAGATTTGATCTGCTCCATGGATGAAAAAGCAGTGTGCTAACACTTTATGTCATCCAATCCTTCTGTAAAATGCCAGCAACCCTTGAAAATGGCTGTCAATGGCCCATTAATTACTTAAACTGGCTAAAATAAAAGCAAAATACTGCAGAAGCTGGAAATCTGAAATAAAAACAGAAAGTGCTGGAAATATACAGCAGGTCTGGCAGCATCTGTGGACAGAGAAACAGAGTTAACGTTTCAGCCCTATGACCTTTCATCAGTTCCCGCTGGAAAAAAATGACACGACAGCGGAACTGTGCCGGGGGCCCACCCAACGCAGTTCTCTGGCATTTCACTGGGCACCCCCCGCACCCCACCCGCCTCCTTGCCCACCACCAGGGGCCAGTAAAATCCCTGCCTCTATATTACTGTCCTTAAATGGAGTGTGTGTTTTGGCCACTAGCTGTATATAAAAAACCTACTTAAAAAGAAATATGAATTCATAAACTGTTGAGGTGATTGCCAGAATATTATGTAAAGCAGAGTTTCCCAAACATTTTCTGCTGAGCCTCCTTGGCTTATTTTTGCCCCATGCCCATTCTCTTCTTCTTAAAAAAAATAAGTGTGGGTGAAATTAGACTATACCAGTAACCAAAATTAGGCTATGTTGATGTTTTTTTGAAATGTAAAATTAAATTTGCTCAATTTTTTTAAAATTGAAAGGAAACTTTTGATGCACCTCCACTGGGTATTTGAGGCTGCATTACTGGCTATCCTCCTCGGCCAGCTTCTCCTTCTCACCACCACCCAACCCAGGCTGGGAATCTCTGCTTGAGGATAATGGCCTGCAATAACCTTATTTTTGACAATCTTTTTGAAATATATATTTTTTTAAACTTTAAAATATATTTGTTCTAATTTACATTTAAAATGTTTACCGCAATCAAAATCACTATTCCTGTATCTTTATTCTGGTATGGTATTTCAGCATGTGGACTTTGGGCAGGATTCTCTCCCTGTTAATGGGCGGATTCTCCTCTTAGCAACATACAAGACTTATGCCCAACCATGTGCTTTCACTGATAACTTGTTTAAGTTTCCTCCCAGGACTAGACAGAGTAGGTTATGAGCAAGAGCACTACTCCTCTGTTGGGGGAAAGGAAAATAGAAACCTGTTGCAGCTGGAATCATAAGTGGAAGAACGTCTGAAGGAGTTGCAGCATGAATCGCTCCCACAATTCTCAGTTATATTCATGAATGTTTTACTGGCTGAAGGATGGACTAGAAACAAACAACTCCTGAGGACTGAAGGCAGGAAGTTCTATAAGCTCATGTTTAGTTTAGTTTAGTTTAGAGATACAGCACTGAAACAGGCCCTTCGGCCCACCGAGTCTGTGCCGACCATCAACCACCCATTTATACTAATCCTACGCTAATTCCATATTCCTACCACATCCCCACCTGTCCCTATATTTCCCTACCACCTACCTATACTAGGGGCAATTGCTAATGGCCAATTTACCTATCAACCTGTGGTGTGGAAGGAGGTTGGTAAAGCAGTCAGTGTTATTTGATTGAAGCACTTTAACACAGTTTAATGGGGAGTCATTATAAACAACCAAAATGCTTAGTACTTTTTACAAAGTGTGCCTGACCAGGTAAAGCCATTCAAGTTCTTGCATCACAGCACTGCCACATATGGGATGGTTATGTGAATGCTGAATACCCTGGTCAACTTTTTCCATTGCCTCTGCATTGATCTCCCAAGGACACTGCACTATTCTGTACTCCTGGTTGCCTGGCCATTCAAACTGCTGCAGGCCTTTAATTCCTGCAACACAATATTAGCTCCCACCCCTCAAGAGCCAAATGGGAGATTCTATTCTACGGGAAGTTGACCCCAATCAGGTTAATATAACAAACTGAATGTGGTTATTTTTAGGTAATGCAATCTGAAGCACTAATCAAAAATATATTGAGAATTTTAAAACATACCTGCAGCTTGGACATCCCTAGTAAATCAATATATTAACAGTTTTTACAAGCATGCAGAACAGTTTAAAAAGCTTTGCTGTCCTGAACATTATTGATTCAACCACATTGATTTCAGCAAAGCAGCAGAGGGAGGTGCTCGAAGCCCAAGGCCAGGCACTGAATCATTGGGCCGAATCTTACCAGCCCCTTGGCAATAGGCTTGGAGGTGTGGGAACCAATAAAATGGTGGGGCACCTCATGGAGCAGATCCCTGATGTCTTCCCACTGCCGGACAATTTTCCTGGGGTGGTTGGGCAGCAGGATCTAGAATGCGCAGAACCATAGCAGGCAAGCAATTGAGGCTGTTAAGCAGCCAACTGAAAGCGATTTCACAATGCTTTTTAAATTTTCCCTGGGATGCATGGGTTCCACGGAGCATCAGTAGCTCACTTGCTAAAAGGAGCTGAGAGCTCAGTGGCAGGTGAGTGTTGGCTGGAAGTGGCAGCCATTGAGTACAGCTGCGTCGTCAACCAGGCAGGCTGACGGCCAGATAAGCGAAGGTTTCTACATCTGGAGGGACTGCAGGATGTGAGTCCACAGTCACGGCAGTTAGTGGAAGGGCGTTTCCCAGGTCCACTGTAGTGAATGAGAGACATTGCGCCATGAAAGCTCCAAATCTCAATGGGTGCACTGCACTCTGAGTTTGACTCCTCCAGTGAAGAGGAGAGTGGGAGAGACAGGTTCAGCCACATGGAGTGGGCTGCAGCGGCCAGAGCAGCACCAGCCACATGAAGCTGTGATAAGACGAGGAGAGCAAATAGAGGAAATAAGGCAGGCTAATGTTTGCAGAAGGCGCAACCGAGCTGAGAGGGTTTTCAAAGGCATAACTTCATGGAGATGACAGTTTCTTTGAAGACTGCATCTGTCCAGACAGGTGGTAGCGGACTGCGCAGTATGCTGGAAGAGGAGTTGAGGCCACTGGGATGCGGTGGCCACCAATTGCCTATGGCGGAAAAGGTGACTGTGGTGCTCATTCCAAAGATCATCTGGAGACACCTTTGGGATCTCCCAGTCAGCAGCCCATCGCTGCATCAAGCAGGTGATGGGTGCCATGTACCAGAGGGCAGGACAATACATCTGATATCGCACCAATCAGACCAATCAGACTGAGAGGGCGATAGGATTCGAGGATTTGGCTGGATTTCTTCAGGTGAGGGAATCAACTGCATGCATGTGGCCATCAGCCCCCCCTCAGAGCAGTCAGGTGCCTTCATGAACTGCTTCACTCGCTAAATGTTTAAAAAAAGTCTGCGACCACCGCAAAAAATATCCTGCCACGACTCATCCATCCTGAGACAGTCCCGGGTGCTTCAGCTGTTCAGGACACATGAACGTCTTTGTGGATAGATCCTGGGTTCCAAGGGGGATGCACTAAGATATGGCTGCTTACACCTCTGCAGAACCCCAATGCACAGCCAGAGGACACCTACAATCACTGGCATGTGACAACGAAGACCACCATTGAACAAGCCATTGGTATTCTGAAAATGAGGTTCAAATGCCTAGACAGATCTGGAGAAGCAATATGCCCCATCAAAGGTCTCATGCATCATGGTGGTATGCTGCACTCTGCACAATGTGGCACTCCAGAGGGGAATTGCATTAGAGATTGATGACTGCATTGAGCACCCTGCCTCTGAGGAGGAGGAGGAAGAATTGAAGGAGTTTCAATACCTTGCCTAACTTATCTAAGTCTGTCATAATCTTGTACATTTCTATTAAATCTCCCCTCAATCTCCTTTGTTCTAAGGAGAACAAGCCCAGCTTTTCCAACCTAACCTTGTAACTAAAATCCCCCATCCCTGGAACCATTCTGGTAAATCTCCTCTGCACCCTCTCAAGGACGCTCACATCCTTCCTAAAGCGTGGTGACCAGAATTGGATGCAATACCCCAGTTGGAGCCTAACCAGAGCTTTATAAAGGTTCAGCAAAACTTACCTCCTTTTGTACTCAATGTCTCTATTTATGAAGTCCAAGATCCCACATGCTTTATTAACCACTCTCTCAATATGCCCTGGCACCTTCAAACATCATTGCACATGTACCCCCAGGTCCCTCTGTTCCTGCACACTCTTTAAAACTGTGCCATTAAGTATATTTTACCTCTCCCTTTTCCTTCTGCCACCTCACACTTGTCAGTATTAAATTTCATCTGCCACCTGTCTGCCCATTCTGCTAGCCTATGTCCTGTTGTAGGCAGTTTATATCATCCTCACTGTTTACCACATCTCCAAGTTTGCGGGAGAGACAAGAGTGACGTTAGCGAGTTCCGCTTTCGACCAACTCTTGCTGCCTGTGCTTGATCTGAAGCTTCCTGTGTTCACCAGGGACCACAGAGGCACCATAGTTAGTACTCGTCAGAAGGTCTGATGCCTGCATCCATGGCGTTAACCAGTCTCTATGGGCTCCACACCCCACTTGCGCTTAGCGACAGACTGCCCTGCTGCAACTCATCCTATCTCCATCGTCTCCTCCATCACTTCAACAATGAAATGCACACCACCTCCCATTCATCTCCACTTCCTAGCATTGTGAATGCACTTCACACAACATACAAAGGGTCACTCTTGTCTCATTGCCCAGCTGTGCTTGGCTGCCTATGCCACTTTCCATGTTCATCATGCATTGGCCAACCAGCTTGCCTCACATCTCATGGGTGCCATTTAAGACACACAGGGTCATGAGCTTGCTATTATGAATTCCACTCACCAGGCCAGACCACGCCAGGTCATTGAATCTCTTCCAGCATTGCTCCCAAGGCTGCTGAATTCCTTAGCCACCTCCAGCCATGCCTTCTTCATGAGGCTTACTAACTTCCTCCTCCCTTCCACTAAGAACAGCCCCTCTCTCCATTCCCTCACCATCTGCAGGAGCACCTCCAAGGAGGCGTCACTAAACCGTGGATCCATCCTTTCTCTGACTCCAGCCATTCCTCCACAGAGTCTCTTTTTGTCCACCCCTTCCACTGCTCTCTATGGCCAGAATTTTGTCAGAGAGGCGAGGGCCACGATAACGTGCCCAAAAGCCAGCAGCAATCCCGCCTTGGCTGTTTGTGGGAGCTCTGGCCACATTTTCCATTTGGCCAGCAACTAATTCATTGCTGTCGGGGCTCCTGTCCCTTTCAAAAACAAGTGCCTGCCCCCAGGAGCTGCTGGCCAATCAGAGGGCCAGCAGTTCTTCAGTCTCAGCAGTGCCACTGGGATGCTGCTCTCGCTACCAGTGAGTGGGGTCAGCAGAGCCAGTCAGGTAGGCCCCATCCAGGGTGCACTTGGTGAGGGCGGGGCTGGGGGTTTGCCATGGGGGCAGCCACTGTCGCTGACAGGTCCCTCCTTGTGCTACAGAATGCTGCATTAGGAGGGCCTCCCCACCCCAGAGCCTGCAGGGTGGCTGCCAGGATTCACCAGGCAGGCTCCCCATGTGGCAAAGGTTTCAGCAGCCGCTGGTAAAATGCCAGTGGCAGCAGGAAGAGGCCCTTAATTGGCCACTTAAGTGGCTCAACTGACCCCTGGGTGGGTGGGCCATCCTCCACCTTCTTCGTCGACATGCATTCCACCCCCTGCCTTCCCTCACCATTTTACAGCCGCCCCCACACCCTCCCCACCCAGCCCATCTCTAGAGGGCTGCTAAAATCTAGCCCTAAATGTGTAGCCGGCATGAAGATTGCTAACTAACCTTTAAAAATGGCACCTTCCATTGACTTGCCGACACTACCTCCTACCCGGCACCCATTATTGCTGACTCCCTGCCTGCTGGACATTAACTGGGTACAGATGGGAAGATCGCCGAGGAAGTGCTGCCACCCACCCATAAGTCCACGTGACCAAATATGACCCCGGCATCAGGACTTCTGTTCGTTTGCCAAAATCCAGCCCATTGTGTCACAGTACAAAGTGTGGAAATAACAGGGCCAACTATCTAAATATAAGCATCTTAACTTTATTTCATGATAAATGTACTTCAAAGGTAAAAAAAAAAGTGAAGTGAAAAAATTATGGCCTTTACCTTGACAATTTCTTTAATTCTATGGGTACAATAGTCTAAAGTTATTTAGGAATGCTACAGTAAAATATTGTTGGAGAATAAAGCTACTGTAGGCACTTTTATTATGAATTAGTTGCACAAATTTTATTGCTTTTATGTCTGATGGATAAAAGGGAAAAAAGGAGAAACGCAATTGTACAAATTAAACATTAAGGAACTATCTGGCTTACATTTTTTTCTCCAGTTTTCTACTTTTTTTCCCTCCCTTCCTCTCCTTGCTGGAGTATAATTCCAAGGTTTTCAGGCACCCTCCAGTATTTTGTTAAGGTGGCCATTAGTTATAAAGAAATAAAAGAAAGAACCTGCATTTATATAGCAACTTTCACTTTATCAGATCATCCCAACATGCTTCACAACTAATGAACTAGTCTTAAAATGTGGTTAAAGTAAAAGCAAAATACTGCAGATGCTGGAAATCTGAAATAAAAACAAGAAATGCTGGAAATACTCAGCAGGTCTGGCAGCATCTGTGGAGAGAGAAGCACAGTTAACGTAGACCTTTGGGTCACTGACCTGAAACTTTAACTTTGCTTCTCTCTCCACCGATGCTGCCAGACGTGCTGAGTATTTCCAGCATCCCTTATCTTTATTATACTTAAAATGTGGTTTCTGTGTAATAAAAAGAAATACAGCAGCTAATTTGTGCACATCAAGGTTCCAACAAAAAGCAATTGCCAATTAAACTGTTTTAATGTTGATGGCTGTGGGTAAATGTTGGCCACAACACCAGGATAACTCCCCTGCTCTTTATTTTGTGCCTTTGGATATTTTACATAAACCTGAGGCAGACAGGACTTTGGTTCAATGCATCATCTAAAAGAGAGCACTTCAGACAATGCACCACTCCCTCAGTAGTGCACTGGAATGTCATCCGAGACTATATGCCCAAGTCCTGGAGTGGGATTTGAACCCATGACCTCCTAACTCATATTCGAGAATGCCAAGACTGAGCCAAGGCTGACTCCTAAATTATATGTGTGCCCAGATGCTGAGGCCATTTTAATGTGGGAGGTGGGGGAAGAGAGGGTGCAGGGGAACCACAATTAAAAGAAAAGACTTGAATTTACATAGCGCCTTTCACGACCACCCGACGTCTCATCACTTTACAGATAATTAAGTACTGTTTTATTTGAAGTGTAGTCACTGTTGTAATGCAGGAATCAGAGCAGCCAGTATGTGCACAGCAAACTCCCACAAACAACAATGTAATAATGACCAGATAATCTGTTTTTGTAATGTTGATTGAGGGACCTCACGTAATTTCCACATACCCATAATTCTAAGCGATGTCATTGGTAGCAAATGGGAACAAGAATCTTGACAATTTTTCCTCTCCACGTCCGAGGATCACCACAGCTAATAAAATGCACTTACAACTACTCCAAGTGAAACCAACTAATTCAGCAGGTACCAGGAATTAAATCTGGAATATTCTTGGTCTTTATAGTTTAACTGCTCACTTAATGTTAACCTGCTGACTCATTGGGGCTGCCCACTCACATTACATTCTTGATACATTTCATTCTGATTCCTAGCTGTTTCTATTTCTATCTGATAGAAGCAGCTCACAGGCTCCTACATAGAACATAGAACAGTACAGCACAGTACAGGCCCTTCGGCCCACGATGTTGTGCCGAACCTTTAACCTACTCTAAGATCAAACTAACTACCTACCCTTCATTCTACTATCATCCATGTACCTATCCAAGAGTCGCTTAAATGCCCCTAATGTATCTGCTTCTACTACCACCGCTGGCAGCACATTCCACGCACCCACCACTCTCTGTGTAAAGAACCTACCTCTGACATCTCCCCGAAACCTTCCTCCAATCACCTTAAAATTATGCCCCCTGGTGATAGCCCTTTCCGCCTGGGGAAAAAGTCTCTGGCTATCCATTCTATCTATGCCTCTCATCATCTTGTACCCCTCTATCAAGTCACCTCTCATCCTTCTTCGCTCCAATGAGAAAAGCCCTAGCTCCCTCAACCTTTCTTCATAGGACATGCCCTCCAGTCCAGGCAGCATCCTGGTAAATCTCCACTGCACCCTCTCTAAAGCTTCCACATCCTTCCTCTAATGAGGCAACCAGAACTGAACACAATATTCCAAGTGTGGTCGAACCAGGGCCTTATAGAGCTGCAGCATAACCTCGCGGCTCTTAAACTCAATCCCCCTGTTAATGAAAGCCAACACACCATACGCCTTCTTAACAACCCTATCAACTTGGGTGGCAACTTTGAGCGATCTATGGACATGGACCCCAAGATCCCTCTGTTCCTCCACACTACCAAGAATCCTGTCTTTAAGCCTGTATTCTGCATTCAAATTCGACCTTCCAAAATGAATCACTTCACACTTTTCCAGGTTGAACTCCATCTGCCACTTCTCAGCCCAGCTCTGCACCCTGTCAATGTCCCGTTGCAACCTACAACAGCCTTCCACACTATCCACAACTCCAGCAACCTTCGTGTCATCGGCAAACTTGCTAACCCAGCCTTCCACTTCCTCATCCAAGTCATTTATAAAAATCACAAAGAGCAGAGGTCCCAGAACAGATCCCTGCAGAACACCACTGGTCACCGAGCTCCTTGCTGAATACTTTCCATCTACTACCACACTGTGTCTTCTATGGGCCAGTCAATTTTGTATCCAGACAGCCAACTTCCCCTGTATCCCATGCCTCCTCACTTTCTGAATGAGCCTACCATGGGGAACCTTCTCAAACGCCTTGCTAAAATCCATATACACCACATCCACTGCTCTTCCTTCATCAATGTGTTTTGTCACATCTTCAAAGAATTCAATAAGGCTTGTGAGGCATGACCTGCCCCTCACAAAGCCATGCTGACTGTCTCTAATCAAACCATGCTTTTCCAAATAATCATAAATCCTGTCTCTCAGAATCCTCTCCAATAATTTGCCCACTACCGACGTAAGACTGACTGGTCTATAATTCCCAGGGTTATCCCTATTCCCTTTCTTGAACAAGGGAACAACATTTGCCACCTTCCAATCATCCGGTACTACTCCAGTGGACAGTGAGGACGCAAAGAATATCGCCAAAGGCGCAGCAATCTCTTCCCTCGCTTCCCGTAATATCCTTGGGTATATCCCGTCTGGCCCCGGGGACTTATCTGTCCTCATATCATTCAAAATTTCCAGCACATCCTCCCTCTTAACCTCAACCTGTTCGAGCATATCAGCCTGTTCCACGCTGTCCTCACAAACGACCAGGTCCCTCTCACTAGTGAATACTGAAGCAAAGTATTCATTTAGGACCTCCCCTACCTCCTCCGACTCCAGGCACAAGTTCCCTCCTCTATCCCTGATCGGCCCTACCCTCATTCTGGCCATCCTCTTGTTCCTCACATAAGTGTAGAACGCATTGGGATTTTCCTTAATCCTACCCGCCAAGACTTTTTCATGTCCCCTTCTAGCTCTCCTAAGTCCATTCTTCAGTTCCTTCCTGGCTACCTTGTAACCCTCTAGAGTCCTGTCTGATCCTTGCTTCCTCAACCTTAAGTAAGCTTCCTTCTTCCTCTTGACTAGCTGTTCCACATCTCTTGTCATCCAAGGTCCCTTCACCCTACCATCCCTTCCTTGCCTCATCGGGACAAACCTATCCAGCAGTCGCAGCAAGTGCTCCCTAAACAACCTCCACATTTCTGTCGTGCATTTCCCTGAGAACATCTGTTCCCAGTTTATGCTCCCCAGTTCCTGCCTAATAGCAATGTAATTCCCCCTCCCCCAATTAAATATTTTCCCATCCCGTCTGCTCCTGTCCCTCTCCATGACTATAGTAAAGGTCAGGGAGTTGTGATCACCATCACCGAAATGCTCTCCCACCGAGAGATCTGCCACCTGGCCTGGTTCGTTGCCAAGCACCAAGTCCAACATAGCCTCCCCTCTAGTCGGCCTATCTACATATTGAGTTAGGAAACCTTCCTGGACACACCTAACAAAAACTGCTCCATCCAAACTATTTGCGCTAAGGAGGTTCCAATCAATATTAGGGAAGTTGAAGACACCCATGACAACAACCCTGTTACTTCTGCATCTTTCCAAAATCTGCCTCCCAATCTGTTCTTCCGTGTCTCTGCTGCTATTGGGGGGTCTATAGAAAACTCCCAACAAAGTGACTGCTCCTTTCCCGTTTCTAACTTCCACCCATAATGACTCAGTAGACAAACCCTCCTCGACGACCTCCCTTTCTGCATCTGTGATACTATCCCGGATTAGCAATGCCACTCCCCCACCTCTTTTACCTCCCTCCCTATTCCTTTTGAAACATCTAAACCCCGGAACATCCAACATCCATTCCTGCCCCTGTGATATCCATGTCTCCGTAATGGCCACAACATCGTAGCTCCAAGTACTGATCCATGCTCTAAGTTCATCACCCTTATTTCTGACACTTCTTGCGTTAAAATAGACACACTTCAACCCATCATACTGCCTGCAACTTTGTCGTGTCAATTGTCTAACCTTCCTCACAGACTCTCTGCACTCGGTATCTGCCTGTTCAACAGCTACCCCATCCACTGATCCGTAGCTCCGGTTCCCATCCCCCTGCCAAACTAGTTTAAGGAAGGATTGGAAGGATGGGTGATTCAACTGTAGATTTTTGATTTGTAATTGGAGTTTATCAAATCTGATTTGTGGTTGAGACTCTCCAAAACGAAACTGAGGTTCCACAAAATTATTGTGCTGGCAAACTGACTCATCCTAATCATTCAGATCAGGGTGAATCATGGTGGTCTTTTATGTTCAAGCTTATTCAGTTGTATTGTACTGGTAATGTGTGATTAATGTCGCTTCCTTTCTTAAGCAATATGTTGTGTTAGCTGAGAAAATAAAACACTCTTGCAAATATACAGGGGGTAAAATTGATCCTTGCCAGTAATGTGAAAGGGGCTCATAACAAATAGGCAGCCCATTTTACGCTGCGTCTGGTTTTCAAATTGTAAATTGTGTCCTCTTTGGTATGTATCTGAACAATTTAAAAAAAACTGGCTCCCTGTGGAAGTACGAATGGCAGGTGTAAAGTCCAGACTATAACATTTCTTTCCTGTTATTACTTGTTGGGGTTTTATTTTATTCTACAACAATAAACCTTGTGTTGAAACAGTAAATTTAGTTAAACACATACTGATCATTCATAGAATTACACAGAATATACAGCTCAAAAACAGGCCATTCAGCCCCACCAGTCCATGCTGGTGTTTATGATCCATTTGAGCCCCTTTCCATCCTTCCTTATCTAACTTTATCAGCATAACCATCCATTGCTTCTCTCTTGTATGCTTATCTATCTTCCCCTTAAATGTGTCAACACTATCGACCAGAACTACTCCCCGAGTTCCACATTTTCATCATTTTCCAGGTAAAGAAGCTTCTTCTGAATTCCCTATTTGATTTCTTGGTGCCTATATTACATTGATGGCCTCTAGTTCTGTGCTTCCCCAAGTGGAAACATTGTGTGGAACCTTCTGGACTTAGTCCCTGCTGGAATAGCAGAAGCATTTTCGGCCCGGAACTTGATTTATTAATGAGCGGGTTTAAAGCCTTAGTTTGTTAACTCAGACATGGCATTAACATCTCTCCTCCTGGCTGGCCAACAATTAGGGACAGAGGGCAGGATGACATGTCCACTCTGTCAAAGGAAGGATTTCTAATTAAAGGGACCACAGTATGGGTTAGAATGGCTCACCAGCACTTGGATCTTTGAGGCTGCAATAACCTCAGGAATGGAAATGAGACCTGGGAAGGCTGCTCCCTGGTCTCTCACTCTTACCTGGAGGTCCTGCTGTGGGATCCGAGGGGCTGCAGTGAGGTGAGCTCTCCCAAGGATGGGAGGAAGAGGGCAACCACGCCAACCATGTAGGTGTGAATGGAAATGGCTGAGGAAGTCAGCAGCAGGAGTATGGTCCCTCCAACCTGGAGCCAGTGCACCAAGAGGATCCAGGACCTTCTGCTTATGGTCCTCATGGGTTCATGAGAGGGGGTTCAGGAAACTGTACATTCCAATTGAAAGGAAGCAAGGACATAACAGGAAATGGAATTAAGCCAGATAGGTTCATTTGCAGGATCAGAAGTGTATTGTGGGCAAATTTTCTGACAATACAAAGATACGTAGGAAAGCAAGTTGTGAGGACGACACAGAGTCTGCAAAGGGATATAGATATATTAAGTCAGTAGGCAAAAATTTGGCAGATAGAGTATAATGTGGAAAAATGTGAGGTTGTCCACTTTGATAGGATGAATAGAAAAGCAGAATATTACTTAAATGGAGACTGCAGAATGCTGTAGTACAGAGGGATCTGGGTGTCCTTATACATGAATCACAAAAAGTCAGCATGCAGGTACAGCAAGTAATTAGGAAGGCAAATGGAATGTTAGCCTTTATTGCAAGGGAGGAGGGGCAGGATGCAGGTGGAGTGTACAGGGCATTGGTGAGACCGCACCGAGAGTACTGTGTACAGTTTTGATTTTCCTTCTTAAGGAGGGATATGCTTGCATTGGAAGCAGTTCAGAGAAGATTCACTAGGCTGATTCCTAGGATGAGGGGTTTGTCTTATGAGGACAGGTTGAGCCGATACTCATTGGAGTTTAGAAGAATGAAGGTGATCTTAAACATATAAGATTCTGAGGAGGCTTGACAGGGTAGATGCTGAGAAGATGTTTCCCCTCATGGGAGAATCTGGAACTGGGGGCACAGTTTCAAAATAAAGGGTTTCTCCTTTAAAACAGAAATGAGGAGGAATATCTTCTCTCAGAGGGTCATTAGTGTTTGGAATTCTCTTCCCTAGTGGGGGCTGGGTTATTGAATATATTCAAGACCGAGTTAGGCAGACTTTTGATTGACAATAGGGTCAAGGATAATGGAGGGCAGGGAGAAAAATGAAGGTAAGACCACAGTCAGGTCAGCCATGATCTTATTGGATGGTGGAGCAGGCTTGAGGGGCCAAATGGCCTGCTCCTCTTTCTTATGATTTTATTATGATCCTAGAGGCAGACCCCTGGGCAACAGGGATGCAAAGGTCAGGAATGAGGGGCAGGAAGGCAAAGAAGGGTCTACCTTCAACAGAGGGTCTACCACCAAAGGAGAAGCTATCTGGACATGTTGGTGCATCAGTGCCAATCCAGGCAGATGGTTGCTGACCTGTGTTCCCTTGTTGAGGGTCATCCAAGGCTTCATAGGAACCATCGCCATGGCCATCCTGTGGCTGTATATGTCAGTGGCTTTACACATTTTTGCAACCGGTTCCTTCCAAGAAGCGGCAGCAGTCATTGATGGCATCTTGCAGCCAGCAGCACATCAGTGCATCACAGATGTAACGGATGCTCTGTTCGAGAGGTCAGGAGATTACATTGAATTCCAGCTGGATAGCGTCACTCAAGCTCAAAAGGCAGTGGAATTTGCCTCCATCATTGAATTCCCTCAGGTGCAGGGGATCATCAATTGCACCCATGTGGCCATCAAGGCACCAACTGACCAGCCAGGGAGATTCCTCAACAGGAAGGGATCCCAATCCCTAAACATCCAGCTGGTATGCGTACGCTATCCCGGAAGTTGCCATGATGCCTTCATCCTCCAGCAATCGCAGATGCCGCAGCTCTTCAAGGAGCCATCGGAAATGCATGGATGTCTGTTAACAGGCAAGACTTATCCCATGAGGAGATGGCTGATAACACCAGTGTGTAACACAGCCACAGAGGCTGAGAGACACTACAAACGATGCCACCTGAGCACAAGGGTCATCGCTGAGCAGGCCATGAAGATGAGATTCAGGTGCCTTGGCCATTAGGGTGGCACCCTCCAGTAAACTCCCTCAAGGGTCTCACGCATTGTGGTGGTCTGCTGCACTCTGCACAACATTAGCCCTCCAGAGAGGTGTGGGCCTTGTAGGGGTAGAAGTGCTGAAATAGCACAGCTCCTCAGAGGAGGAAGAGGAAGACAAGGGCAAGGAGGAGGCTCAAGGAGAACTGGAGAACGGTTCCCATGCATTGCAGGGATGTTGCTGTAGTAGGTTCAGGAGGCGCAGCACTCATCAGGATGGCAGGGACGCCAGGGACACTCTGATCCAGACACATTTCACTTGAGTGATACTCAGTCTGCAGCACATTAGGAGAGGAGAGGCTCCTTCACCTTCCAATGGCACAAACACTGCAAAGCTCCAGAGTCTCCACCTGATACACTCTTCCCCAACACATTCCTTTGCTTTGCTAACCCCTACTTTCCATTCTCCTGCCTTTTGCCATGATGAAATGGAAACAAGTCTGCCTTAGTGCAACAACATGCCCAGTGCTTTATCACAAAGCAATGAGATGTCATGTACAACAGAAACACCCAAGTGACCCACAAAGTGACATTACCAACGCAGTGGCCTGCACTCACAGCCACTCCTACGAGTTGCTCCCCCTGTGGCTGCGGATGAAGTGGAGGCAGATTGCTCGCTAGAGCCTGTCTGGGACTAAGATGCCCGTGGCCGACAGCCTCGTCATGGTGATGTCGAGGGGCACCTTCAAAGGCTGCTGCAAGTGAGACGCTACAGATGCTTCATTCCTTGGAGGGGCCATGGAGGCGATGATGATGACAGAGCCCTGTGAGTGGTGTCGCCCTCATCACCATCTGTCACAACTTCAGCCCTTTCACGCTGCCCTTGATCACTAGAGGCAACCACCAGCTGGGGTGTAGCTGGCAAACACTCCATGCTTCTTTGCTCCATTTGCACCACTGGTCAATCAGTGCTACTAACTGTGGCATGTGTTCTGTGCAAGTCAGTGCACTGTTCCTGCATCCACTCTGAGTGATGCCACATATGGCTCTCCATGAGATTGGCCACTCTCTCAATGGAAGAGCTCATGTGCTCAAAGAACTGAGACTATGTGAAGCACATGAGATGAAAGGACATCCATTCTTATCCCATGATTCAGCAGTACCTCAGGTAACTCTGATATGTGGGCACACATTTCACACTGGTTCTCCAGGTAGAGATGCCTCTTTTGTGACTCCCGAGGCTCTGCACCTCCACCCTGCTGAGCAGGGCTGTGCCAGTTCTCCATCCTCCGAGGGGGACTGCCCACAGCCGACTCTGCCTTCCCGTATCCTCCTGCTCTGAAGCAATGTGCGCTTCACTCTGTGCCACTGTCTCCAATACTGCGCAAGGACTCACCAAAGTGCGTGTATCTGCACTGGTGGAGAAAGATGTGATGGTGCAGGATCTGATGTTTCTTCCTCCTTTGAGTCCAAGGCATGTTGGCAGTGCGTCCACTCCTCCCTCTCTGCAACTGGCCCAGTGGGAGACATGAGAAGATGGTCATGAGAAATTGGCACAATCAACAGATGCTACTGCTGCTTGAAATAATGACAGCTTATGCATTGAGAGTTTGTTGCATGGGGAGGATTGCCATGCAACCCCTGAACCTGGAGGTGTTAAGATCTTTTCACCCCGTCTATGTTGAATCCCATTTCTCCATCTCCCACCTGGCTTGCCACTCTGGCCAGGTCAAGGGCCAGCTCCTCAAAATGTGTCAGTGACGTGAACTGGGGAATTCCACTCTACAGATGTGCCCTCTCGCTCATGGGTGGTGTTCTCCTGTTTGGCCTGCAAGGTGAAGAAAGATGTTGTTAGGACAATGCCTCTCTCCCTCACCACTTGCAGCTTTTCATTTACATAGGATGTTGCAGTCTTCACTGCAGCCTACTGTCCAATAGCGCTTGGGTTACGGACAATGCTTATGGGTCATCAATAATGCAGTGCACCCATCTCGCCCATGGTCAGGAGAACTTTACACGCCCTGAGGATTCCCCTCACATTTGCTTTCTAGTGACTGCTGACCAGGAAGCATGCCATCTGGGTCTAACTTTGGACACAACTTACCAGAGCTAAGCAGGTCATTGAAATGTTTCCGGCACTGGACCCAGTTCCTCCTCACCACTCCTCTGCTGCTGACCTCATGAGCCACCTCCAGTCATGCCTTCTTGGTCAGCTTAGCAGGCATTCTTGTGTTGCTGGCAGGGAACAGGATGCTTCTCTGTCCTGTCACTGCCTCCAGCAGCACCTCAAGTGAGTCAGAAAAACAAGGGGCTGCCCTGGCACTCGAGCCCTCTCTACCCATTGACCTTTGCTCATCTTTTCCAATCATGGAGATGACTGGCAAGTGTATAATGGCTGCCACTCACTCTTTAATTCAGGCCTGTTGCTCCCTGTGTCCCACCTCCTTCCCACATCTGCCACCGCTGATAGGATACCAGTCACAACTATAGGCCAATCAACTTTTCTCAATTAAAATTGCAATGTGTGCACATTGCCAATGCGGTGCAGGGCTGGGACCCGGGAATGAATGCAACGTCAGGGTCCCAACCCCGGAACTGAAATCCCGCCCGTTGAGAAAGCTGATCCTCTGCCTGTCGACCCTGTTTTGAGGGTTTCAGCTCCTTCCAGCTGGATCTCGGTGTCCATCCTCTCTGCCCTGTGGAGGGGCATGTGGCTGAGGAGAAGGCAGCTGGGCTGCTGGCGATGGTGTGGCTTCTGCTCTTGCCCCTTATCAGAGGTGCAAAGTGCAGCTGGATAACTTGCTCCTATGCTGTGGTGAAAACTGGAAGCAGGGAAGTGCAGCTAAGGATGAGTGAAGTGCTAGTCAGGTGAAGTGCCTTCCAACAAGTTGGTAATTACCTGTCAAGCAGCTGAAAGCATTCACTGAGAGAAGAGCTTTAAACAACAGCCTCTCAATGGCCTTGGCTGGAGCACTTCAGTACACCTGATCAAAGCCTTCCAGTTTAACAGTTTCACTGAAGAAGCTCTTCCCTCAGTGATTCCGGCAAGGTTGTTGACAGATTGGGAAACAGATTCCATAGCTGGAAAATCCAGAAATAATGGCTAATATACTTAATTGGTTATTTAATTACCTTAAAACTTACTTGATAGATTCAAGGGGGTTCCCACTTGCCTTTGATCCTGCAACGCAGAAGCCTGGAATAGGGGGAGATGATACCGGGATCCTGACCAGATGTCAATTTCATGCATGGATACCTGTCTTCCCTTGCCTAGAAAATTTTCCCATTATTTTTGTGTCTACTCTATCAAAATTTTTCATAATTTTAAAGAAGTCTGTTAGGTCACCAATCTTCCCTTCTTAGCCTTCTCTTTTCAAGAGAAAAGAAACCCAGCCTGTTCATCCTTTCCTGATGATATACACTCGCAGTTCTGGTATCATCCTCATGAATCTTTTTCTCACTCTCTCTAGTGGCTCTATATTCTTTTAATTCTTTTAATACTCTACACAGTACTCCAAGTATGGTTTAACCAAAGTTCAGTACAAGTTCAGTATAACGTCTGTACTTTTCAATTCTATCCCTCTAGAAATAAACCCTGGTGCCTGCTTTGTTTTTTTATGGTCTTATTAACTTGTGTATTTATACTCCTAGATCCCTTTGCTCCTCTACCTCATTTAGATTCTTATTTTCCAAGAAATATGTCACCTCCTTATTGTTCTTACCATCATGTGATACCTCACACTTTGCTATGTTGAAAGTTATTTGCCAGCTATATGCTCATTCTACAAATTTATTAACGTTTTCTTGTAATTTGTTGCAGTTCTCCTCAGTATTGACTGTGCCCCCCAGTTTGGTATTGCCCACAAATTTAGAAATTCAATAATTATGATCCAAAATTAGAATTCAAATATATCACTCCCTTTATGTTTTTAAGCCAGTTATAATACTGATCTTAACAACATTTTCTCTCATACATGTCCAAGATGCTCAATGTACCTAACCACATTCCAAATCTAATTGTTCAGCCATTGTCACTATGCTGTAAAACTGTAATACTGTATATGCAGTTAGGTCACAGATCATGCATGTTCTCATTTGAATGGCAGTGGAGCAGGCTTGAGGGGCTAAATAGCCTTGTTCTGTTCCTATTTTCCCATAAAAAAAGCATTGTTGAGACATTTCTGAAGATGTTTTCATAGAAACAGGTTGCTTTGTTAATTAAAGCAATATTTCGGGCCACATTGATTAGCCATTTGCTTTGTCATGCCCTAAAGCCCAATCAAGAGGGACGGCAGTGAAATTGCCCCTGGGTTTGTGCCAACGGCATTCTGAAAGGTAGAATAAGAGTAATATTCCATCTGATTTTCCCTTTTCTCTTTTACATGGATATGTCCATCCACCATTCCATTCCATCCCATCAATGACTCAGTGAAGATAAGGACATGAGAAAAATGAAACAGAGCTTCAGGTATTCAATGGCCTTTCATCAGAACTGGAAAAAGTTAGAGATGTCTCTAACACATCTAACTTTTTCCAGTTTTGATGAAAGGTCGTCAACCTGAAGATGCTAACTCTGTTTCTCGCCATAGATGCTGCCAGCTTTCCTGAGTATTTCTAGCATTTTCTCTTTATTTCAGATTTTCAGCATTCACAGTATTTTTATTTTCGATATGTGAAGAATCACTGATGCAGCCACTCATCATTACCGCCCCATCACTTTTAGTTATGTTACTGCAGATTCACTTTCAAAATGAAAAGATTAAATGAATGGAAAGAAAAAAAGCATAACAGAAAATTGATATATAGTTTGTTTTTAAATTTATCTGTCATAAAGAAGTCATATCCAGGCAAAGCATTATTTGGAAACTAATAAGCATTCAATTCTAAGAGTAATGCTTATTTTGGCGCAGTGGTTAGCACCGCAGCCTCACAGCTCCAGCGACCCGGGTTTGATACTGGGTACTGCCTGTGCGGAGTTTGCACGTTCTCCCTGTGTCTGCGTGGGTTTTCGCCGGGTGCTCTGGTTTCCTCCCACAGCCAAAGACTTGCAGGTTGATAGGTAAATTGGCCATTGTAAATTGCCCCTAGTGTAGGTAGGTGGGAGGAGAATTGACGGAAGGTGGGGATGTGGTAGGGAATATGGGATTAATGTAGGATTAGTATAAATGGGTGGTTGATGGTCGGCACTGACTCGGTGGGCTGAAGGGCCTGTTTCAGTGCTGTATCTCTCTATGACTCTAAACATTTTGAAATTGATCAATTTTTATAAAGGTATAATTTTACATTAGTTAGGAGCACTGTCATTAGTCATAGAGTCGTACAGCATAGAAACAGGCCCTTCGGCCCACCACGTCCATGCCGACCATAATGCCTATTTATATTAATCCCACCTGCCTGCATTAATTCCATATCCCTCTATGCCTTGCTCATTCAAGTACCTGTCCAGATGCCTCTTAAATGTTGCTACTGTTCCTGCCTCCACCTCCTCCTCAGGCAGCTCATTCCAGATACCCACTATTCTTTGTGTGAAAAATTTACCCCTTTGATCCCCTTTAAACCTCCTCCCTCTCACCTTAAATCTATGCCCTCTAGTTTTAGTCACCCCTACCATGGGAAACAGACTCTGGCTATCTACCCTATCTATGCCTCTCATAATTTTATATACCTCTATCATGTCCCCTCTCAGCCTCCTTTGCTCCAGGGAAACCAGACCCAGCCTATCCAATCTCTCTTTATAACTCAAGCCCTCCAAACCAGGCAACATCCTTGTGAATTTTTTCTGCACCCTCTCTCGCTTAATCACATCTTTCCTGTAGTGCGGTGACCAGGACTGCACACAGTACTCCAAATGCAGCCTAACCAACGTTATGTACAACTGTAACATGACGTCCCAACTCTTGTAATCAATGCCTCGGCCAGTGAAGGCAAGCATGCTGTACGCCTTCTTCACCACCCTGTCTACCTGTGTTGCCACTTTCAGGGAATTATGTACTTGCACCCCAAGGTCTCTCTGCTCAAGAACACTCCCCAGGGCCCTGCCATTCACTGTATATGTCCTGCCCTGGTTTAACTTCCCAAAATGCATCACTTCACACTTGTCTGCATTAAATTCCATTTGCCACTCCCTTGCCCACTTTCCCAGTTGATCTATATCCTGTTGTAACCTTAGACAAACTTCTTCACTGTCCACTATACCACCAATTTTGGTGTCATCTGCAAACTTACTAATCATGCCCCTTACATTCACATCCAAGTCATTAATATATATGACAAACAACAGAGGGCCCAGCACCGATCCCTTCGGCACACCACTGGTCACTGGCCTCCAATCTGAAAAACAGCCCTCCACTACCACCCTCTGCCTCCTATCACCAAGCCAATTTTGTATCCAATTTGCTAGCTCACCCTGGATCCCATGTGTTCGAACCTTCTGGACCAGGCTACCATGCGGGACCTTGTCAAAGGCCTTGCTAAAGTCCAGGTAGACAACATCCATCGCCCTGCCCTCGTCAATCCTCTTGGTCACCTCCTCGAAAAACTCAATCAAATTTGTCAGACATGATTTCTCATGCACAAAGCCATGCTGACTATCCCTAATCAGACCATGCCTTTCCAGATGCATATAAATCCTGTCTCTCAGAATCCCTTCCAATAACTTTCCCACCACGGATGTAAGGCTCACTGGCCTGTAGTTCCCTGGCTTATCCCTGCTGCCCTTCTTAAATAAAGGCACAACATTAGCTATCCTCCAGTCTTCCGGTAGCTCACCCGTGGTTAACGCTGATACAAAAGTCTCTGCCAGGGCCCCAGCAATCTCCTCCCTTGCTTCCCAGAGCATCCTAGGATACACCTGCTCAGGCCCTGGGGATTTATCCACCTTAATGCACTTCAAGATCTCGAACACCTCCTCCTTTGTAATGTTGATATGCTCCAGGATATCGGTGTTTCCTCCCTTGAACTCACTAGCTTCCATGACCTTCTCCACAGTAAATACAGACGAGAAATATTCATTTAAGACCTTGCCCATTTCCCGTGGCTCCACACATAGATTGCCACACTGATCCTTAAGGGGACCTACTCTCTCCCTAGCTACCCTTTTTTTCTTAACATACTTACAGAATTTTTTAGGATTCTCCTAAATTAATTAATTATTAAAATTAGTGTAATTATATTGACTGCAGTTGACTGAGGGGTTAGCTTTTATTCATCATCCATCATAATATCCAGTACAACTATTTAAATAAATAATTATTTACATCAAATATTGGCATGCTTACACTCCTGGTATGCTTACACACTCTGGCCAAGTTGTCTCATGAACAATGGAGAGTAATGACCACACACTGTGCTGGTACATTCTGAGCCATTTCCCCACCTCCACAATATAGGCACTATTCTAGCCTCTATTCTTTCTGTGCCTTTTTTTTATTTTCAAGCTACAACAACATAAAGAAGTGGTATAAAAAGCTTTGGCATTGCACCTTACCAAGGCAGCGTAATTTAAGTTGTTTGACTAAATTGTTCAAATGCACATTCAATTAACATATTCATAAATCCCCATACTGCCTAGAGCCCAGCGTCTGCTAAATTACACCATACCACACGAAAGGGAAATAGAACAACCATATCATCATTCAGTGATACTGTGAAATAGTACCTGTCACAGTACAAAGTGTAACTGGAGAAAAAAGATTCTTCTTTGTATTTTATATTTTTCTTGCTGTAAAGTATGCAGTTTTCATCTATGCATATCACATCATATGCATAGTTTCTTCATGGCTTAAGTCCTGTGTACATAGTAAGTTTATGTAACTTTTTTTGTTCCAAACTGATGAATTGCATAGAACAGGGCTCTACTATATTTTATAAATTATACCAAGTGGTTCAGGGTAAGCATAAATAAATGTCACATCCCTCTCTGGTCTATCTCCATTGTTCAAATCATAATTTGAAATGGGGTTAAGTTTGTGTATTACCAAAATAAAGGTTGATCAAACCTAAAGAATGGGCATTTTCCCACTTTTATGATGAATAATAGCATAAGGCCCTGCCAGATTAAATGTATTAAGGCCCGGACACGGAGCAAAATAACTTCTGCTCCGCCCCTAATGTGTCAAAAAAAAACTGCAAAAGTATTCCCAATTCATGCTAAATCATGGGTAAATTTGAGCTGTGTCTTTTCAAAGATATAACCTTCTATATTTAGCTGCACTCCTATCATAACTTCAGAATTAGCACTGCAGTACGTGCATGTGTGTTCTTAAAAGAAAGGAGCCAAACCAGATAAGGAAAAACTTAGAGGGGGAAATTAAATTGAAGCCAATAAGGAAGAAAATTGAACACAGTCTAAAACAGGCTACTAATTTGCTACCAATGGTTTTATACTACTGCCAAAAACCAATTTCACCCACACAGGATCAAAAAATACATGTATGGCGATAGAGCTGACTTAGACTGTAACAAACTGTCTTCATGCACTAAAAAGGATACATAATAAATGAATTCCATTAAAAATGTAACACTGCCTGCTGCCAGTGATCAGCAAGCTGTCAGCCAGGCTTTTGAAACCTGTTCAACTGTGTTTTGTTTCAGTCTTGTCTCAGTGGTGGCACTCTCATCTCAAAGTCAGAAGGTTGTGGGTTCAAGCCCCACTCCAGAGACTGGAGCATATAATCTGAGACACTCCAGTGCAGTACAGAAGGATTGCTCCACAGTTGGAGTTGCCATTCTTCAGATGAAATGTTAAACCAATGCCTGGTCTGTCTTATCAGGTGGATGCAAAAGATTCCACGACATTATTTAAAGAGTAGGGGAGTTTTCCTGATGTCTTGGCCTGCATTTATTCCACAACCCACATCGCTGAAACAGATTGACAGGTCTTTTATCGCAGTGGTACTATGGAGCTCGAACCTGCTGTCCTCTCTCAGGATGACAGCATTAGTTCTCCCACCCCTGTCACTCTGCCAGTGCCCTTGCTGTTGCCTGTTAGTCAGCCAGCCCATACTGCTGCTACCCTTGCCAAGGTGCAGTCCCCAGCCAGACCTTCAAGGTCAGAGCTACTTGAGATCATCCTCCAAGGCCATCTGTCGTCTCCCCCACTGAAGTTCAGCAGCCTTCTGCCAGCCATGCTGCAGTCACTAGGGTAGCCCTGCAGTGGAGCACTAGAGCAGGCAAAGGCACAAGGTTGATAGGCACTAAGGGAATGCAAAAGGATGATTAGTTGACTCTTGTATGCAATATGACATGATTTCATTTATAATTTTGCTTTGAATGTTTATTTTGTGGTGACTTTTATTTCTGTACTGTGGAAAAGTGAATGTTGTGATGGTCAGTGGCAGAGGGGAGACAAGGTGTGGGACTCTTGGTGAAAGAGGAATTGAGGTTGAGGTTACTTCATGGACAGTTCTTCATGGACAGCTCAGACAGAAAGGGGCTGTCCAGGTTGTCTCCTCCCTTCCTCATCTTCTTCCCCCCGGCACAGACTCAATGGGCTGAATGGTCGTCTGCACCGTAAATGACTGTGACTCCTCTTCTTCCTCCTCCTCAGTAGCTCAGTGTATAGCTGGTGGCAAGCTGTGCCCTCACCATGGTGAGGTTGTACAACATGAAGCAGACCACCATGAATCTTGACACCCACACTGCCGAGTAGCACAGGGATACCCCAGAATAGTCCAGGAAGCAGAAACAATGTTTCAGCATGCCAGTGGTCAGCATGACTTTCATTGTATGTGAGCTGCACAAGTGTGCATGGGTTGCGCAATGGTGTCATCAGCCATGTGGTCAACAGATAGCCCTCGTGACTCAATAGCTAACCTTTGGGTTTCTGTGATGGCTCAAATGTAACCGGCACAGCCAATTGCCATAGAAAGACAACTTCATGACTGCTGCCAGGTTACTGAGCATTGACCTACATGATACGCTGCTTTTGATCTCACTTCAGCTGGACAGTGAAGGAGATAGTACAGTTGATATGTGGCACCTGCAAAGTGATGTGCATGCAGTCAATGGCACCCTGCACCATGGGAAGCCTGCGATCCTGGTGAAGCTGCATGCTCGCTCCGCCTGCTACTCTCTGGCAAGAGAGGATGAAATGTAGTTAGATCTCTGAATAGAGAGCCTCAGTGACTTCCCTAATGCAAGCGTGGATGGCAAACTGCAAATACCCAGCTTGGATGGAGCCAGATGCATAAAAGTTCATCACCCTCACAGTCACTGGCATTGCCGTCCTTGCTGTGCTCTGGGGTTGCTGTTGTGGATGCAGCAGGTGGCCTTACTGAAGCACAGATGTCATAAACATTATTCCTTGCTGAGGTTCAGGTAGGAAAATTGTTCCCTGAACAACCATGGCGGATATGGCCCTCTGCTGAGACCCCTTCTTCCCCCTCCTACTCCTCCTTCTTCCAGCAGCTTTTTCTGTTCTGTGAAGCCTCGCTGATTCTCCCAGTCATGCTGCATTCCAAGACAAATGCCTACTAGTGCACCCATGTCTGGAAACAACTAGTTTGTGCAGAAGCGTTGAAGTCAGCAAAAAGTCCTTCAGCACCTACTGTAGATGCTTGAAACAACTATAGAAAGCATCAAAACACTTGTAGAATTGTAGCAAAAGCTTGAGGAAATCAACCAGCGACTAACCTGCAAGTAGTTGATGATCCTTTTAAATAGCACTGATGGGGTGTTCTTCTGTTGATTAATGCGTGTTCAACTGTGAAGGATTAAGAGAGGCCATCAGCTGGAGTATTGAGCTCCAAAATGGCACTGCTATAATCATGATTTGCCTACTTGGCATTCTTCTGCCAGACATTAGTTGTGTACCGCTCATGCCCTCACCAAGATGGCATCCTGCATGCAGGCTGAAGGTCATTTTGATCCCTGAATGGCACCCATAGCATCCAAACGCCCAGCACTAATGAGTCTGATTTCACAAGCTTTACTTTTTAGATCGCATTCTATTCTTATTCTATTTTGGTCTGGTATGGATAGCCTGAGAGATGTCTTTGAATTTAGTGAGAGGTGTACTTGTTTGAATAAATAGCCTATGTGATAACCTGATGAATTTGTTAGAAGCAAATCTGTCTTGTGCCCTTTGTTTCAGGATACCTTCAAAAAATTTAGAATTATTAATTTGTGGCCGATTTCATGCCAGTCGGCAGTCAAGCCAACAAGGAGAATACACTAAAACATTGACTTCACTACATATAAAGAATGATTATTTTACAAAGATCAATTTTATGTTGAGATAGCAGAAGAGATGTTTGATGTTTTGAGAATAGTAAATGTTGTGATTACTGTAAATGTATTACTTGCACCGGGTGCTGTACATTTAATGCTAAATAAATGTATCTGCTGGTTTACAGTCTGAACCTGGTATTTTCCACAAGCAGGTACCCTAACCCACTTTAGTACTTCCTCACAGAAATAAGGATGGAGTCAGGCTGCAAATGTACTTTCTGGCAGCCAATGAAGAAACAACATAGCAACAACAACATCAGCAATATACGCCCAAGTATTATCTGTCTGCATGTCCAATTGACCTGAGAACGTGACAAGAAAATGAATTAATCAGAGAAATCTAAATAACAAAGGAGAGGAAAGGTTTATTAATTTACCAAATTGTAAAATATATTTTCTACCTGGTAGTGTTTACTAGAATTTAAACCACACATGTAGTATTTATAGCAATGATTTGCATAAGAGTATCCTGTGGACAACAGTTGAAATATCGGGCTGAATTTTACTGGCATGCCGCACATCACGATGGCACGCTTTGAATTCGACGGCCTTCAGACACAGAAGCGCCGCCGCTGAGCCCCTGCGATATTTCATGTGGGGGCTCATTTAAATGGAGGGGGTGGGCACGCCCTCCCTGGCAACAGCATCCGGCGCCAACGCGCAGGGGCCGGTTCCATTTTTGAAGGGCTTCAGGCCCTTCAGATTCATTAAAATTTTTAAAGTGACAGAATGCTGAAAAATAAAGATCGACATTTACTCACATTTTCAATTCCCTCTCCCACACCCCCATTGAGTAATAAATATGTAAACTGCCCTCTCCCTCCAGAAAGGTCTTGAACATTCCCCCCCGAACTTCATTACCTATGACCCTCAAGCCCTTCCCACCATTCCCATAGCCGATAAGAAGTGTTTTTCCCACTCCCCACCCCCCCCCCACCCTGATAATTTTAGTCCTGCCTCCTCCCCACCAGTGTCTCGCCTCGGAACTCTGAACGGTGTTCCGAAGGCATGCGAGATGCGGCTGGCAGCCGTAAAATTGGTGTGGGACGGCCGCCGGGTCCAGGTAAGTTTATTTGCATTTCATTTTAATTAATTTTAATATTGTCATACAGGCCCCCACCTGCCAAGAATGAGGCACATGTATTTTGCCACATGGACATTAAATTTTACAATTGTTGCTGGGAAGAAAAGAAGGCCTATTACAAGGGGTTGCCAAACTCCTGGCTCGAAAGACATTTTTTTTTTCATACTAGCAGACAGTGTTGGAACAAAGGAACCAGTCCCTGCCCCAATACACAGAAGAGACCTGGTCATACCAGTCAGTCACATGACCACCTGCTGGCCAACTGGGGGAGTTTTAAATTGGAAAAAAAACAGAAGTTGAACTGAGAAAGCTGTTTACTCCTCGACGGGAAAAGACCTCTTGTGTCTGGCTTGCTCCCACCTCTCTCCTGTCTGCTCTCATCTCTCTCACCAGCTTCGTAAACCATTGACGACGTATGAACCCCAAGAGAGAGAAAAGTCTCCTACAGTGAACAAGGTTTAAGAAGAATACTGGGCCCCAGTGAAAAGCAAGAACGACCTACAAGCAAGGACTACAGCGAGCTCGAAACACAGTAGCAAAAACCCCTCTTCAGAGATTGTCTTAAACCCCTCTACTTATTTTTTCTTCTGCTCTTTTCAATCTCTATTTGCATGTCCATATCATGTATGCATACTAGCAGGGCACAGCGTGGATCTGTAGGCGTAACCGAATTAGAGTTTAAGTTTTAATAAATTTCACTTCTTCTTTAAACCTAAGAAAGCCTGTTTGTGCTCATTTCTTTGCCTTATAATTGGAAAGTGATGAACAAAGATTTACCAAGGGGGAGCTAAAACACTGTTTAAAACAAAACCCTGTTACAATAAGACCAGGTAAAGCCTGAGAAAGACCCCTAGACACTTTTCTCACCTGGTCATAACAAAATGTAAATTATGGCCCCGTCCACTGAGACCTCGCCACCGCCGGTAAAATGCAGCCTGGCCTGGTTTGCGTCGGGGTTCATGGTGGGCCACTCCCACAAGCATTTTACGGGCCTCTCCCCCCCCGCCCACCCCCACCTGTCACAACCCCAGACGTCGAGGGGCTGGTAAAAGTCAGCCTATGAGTCACCTTGATTGATTTATTCAGCCAAAAGTTAACAAAATTATTTCCTTAAACATAAGCAACATAGCACAGATACTAGAGATCAGAAGCAAATGCTGGAAACACTTAGCCAGTCAGGCAGCTTAAAAGCTGTCCATCTCTAACATGATCCATTTTTGATGAAAGGTTGCTGAATTGAAAAGTTGCCCCTGATTTTTTTTTTTTTTTTTTTACAGGGGGAACCCAGAAATCCAGGGGATGCTGAGGTTTTGCTGAATTTAACAGCAGGATCTCTTTCATTTTTTAATTCTGTTTTCTGTCCAGCAGCCAGCTACATTGACAGGCTGGTACTGCTGGACAGGAAAGCCAGGGGTTGAAGGCCACAGCTGGAAACCTTTGGAGACAGTGCCCAGTAATCAGAAAATATTGGGGGTTAGTAGTGGGCTTAAAGCCCAGCTACTGGGGAGAGGAGGGTTGGAGATTCAGAAGGCTGTTGGGGGGTGGTGGGGAGGGGGGGGGGGGTGGGGAGGGGGGGGGGAAGATGTGTTGGGTGGAGAGGCCGGGTGTCAGCAGATCAAGCGGGCTGCTTTGTTCTGGATGGTGTCGAGCTTCTTGAGTGTTGTTGGAGCTGCACCCATCCAGTCAAGTGGAGAGTATTCCATCGTACTCCTGACTTGTGCCTTGTAGATGGTGGACAGGCTTTGGGGAGTCCAGGAGGTGAGTTACTCGCCTCAGGATTCCTAGCCTCGGACCTGTTCTTGTAGCCACGGTATTTATATGGCTACTCCAGTTCAGTTTCTGGTCAATGGTAGCCCCTAGGATGTTGATAGTGGGGGATTCAGTGATGGTAATGCCGTTGAATGTCAAGAGGAGATGGTTAGATTCTCTCTTGTTGGAGATGGTCATTGCCTGGCACTCGTGTGGCGCGAATGTTACTTGCCACTTATCAGCCCAAGCCTGGATATTGTCCAGGTCTTGCTGTTGCGCTTTCCTAACTAGTACCATGTCCCAATCACCCATCACCCCTATACTTGCTGACCTACACTGGCAAAGTGTCCAGCAACACCCCAATTTTAAAATTCTCACCTTTTCAAATCTGTCCATGGCCTCATCCCTCCCTATCTCTGTAACCTCCTCCAGCCCTACAACCCTCGGAGATCTCTGCACTCCTCCAATCCTGGCCTCTTGTGCAACCCCAATTTTAATTGCTCTACCATTGGTGGTGGCCATGCCTTCAAGTGCCTGGGCCCGAAGATCTGAAATTCTCTCCACCCATCTCTCCTCTTTGAAGACACTCCTTAAAAGAGATCTATTTGACCAAGCTTTTGGTCACCTTTTCTAATACCTCCTTATGTAGCTTGGTGTTAAGTTGTGTTTGGTACTGCTCCTTCAGATGTTTTACCAAGTTAAAGGTGCTATATAAATGTAAGTTGTTGTGTAAAAACTGCAATTCTGCCTTTCAGTTGATAATTTGATGAACTTATGCATGTGAGAAGCTAACATTCCAGGACCTCGGGCACCGACTCTGCCAAAGTTTATGAAGTCAGAAGAAGGTCCCTTAATTTAAATAGTCCCACGCCTGAAGGAACACATCTCAGGCACCCACTTGCTAAGTGGGCTGTAAATCCCAGTGGAGTCAGGTGGTTTGAGGGAGGATGGTGCTGCCCTCACCATAGAACAGGGGAAAAAGTTCCTCCTCGACATTCTTTTTATGGGAACCAAAACATGCATCAGAAATATTTCTTTCTTTTGGGGATTCCAAAAACAACACAGGCCTGAACCCAGTGGTGAAAACCACCTCTGCCGCCAATGCTGTCCCTGGTGCAACCTATACTGGGGCCTTGACAACTCCTGATGGTCTGAATCACTGGTCATGTCTTCTGCTACACTGCTGGTGTGCAAACTCCAGGGGAAGCCTGGGACTAGCCTAATATATGGCCCTTCCACCAAACTCCTGCCAGAATTACAATGGAATTGCACCATAGTTATGTCATGTTTCTTTGATACTAAATTAATATGATTAAATAGGTTTGAAACTTCTGTGGTAATACTATTTGAGAAAGAAGTTATTTACTGATTATCTGGCTGCTTGAGTGGTATGAAGGTATAGATGAACACTACCTTTCTCCAGTTTAACAATTGTCAGGACCCAAAATTCTCTTATTCAGCTTCTGCCAAAGTTTTTGAACATTAGCCAGAGTCCATCTTCCCTCGAGCTGCTCACTCAGAATGAACATGAATTTGGTATTCTGCTTAATCCTTGGTTGAGCTTCAAGCTGACATTCCAACTAACATCAAGACTGCCTACATCCATCATCACAATATCACTGCACAATTACTGAAAGCCTCAACCCCACCTTCATCACCTATAGGCTTGACTAATTCAATAGTTGCTTTGCCAGCTTCCCAAGTTGCAACTACATAATCGACAACTCATTCAAAACTCCACCACCTGCATCTTATTCTGCACTATATCTCATCCTTCTCAGCTCATACACTTGCTGACCTCTACTGACTCCCCACATTGAATTTATATGACATCCTAGTCAACAACTCCTTATGTGGCCTCTCACTATCTGATCTCTGCAGCCTTTTGCTGACCTTCATATCAGCACATGCCCCTTCCTGTTTTGACTCTGGCCTCCTTTGCAATCCCAACCCCTACTCCATGTTCAGTCACAGAGCTTTCAGGCATCCTCGCCCCACATACTTAAACCTTCTCCCTAAATTCCTCTCCTTTGCTAACATTCTGTCTTCATTCAAAACCTACCTATTTGAACATATCTTTGGTCAGCTTCCTAACTCATTCCATCACCACTTGGTTTCCTTTTTTTTTAAACCCTGTAAATTACTTTGGGATGCTTTATATGAAAAGATGCTTATCGGGTTCACCTTTGCATAGCAGTTTAAACAATACTATTGAACAAATATGTTTGCACTACCCTGCAAAGTTTTTCTCTCAACACACATTTTATGCCTTAAAAACGGGCAAGTTGAGGTCCAATTTTTGCCCCTGAATTTTCCCAATTTATACATAACCCCTTCAAGTTACAGAAAAACTTGACCTACATTACATACTTAAAAAATTGTAGTTGGAGTCATTGCAAGCCACAAACTGTAATTGCTTTGTAACTCTAGTTCTTGCTTTGATTGTTGCAAAACTCTTACCTCTTCCCTCACAAGCTTCAGACTGCTTATGGATGATTAGCCATACACATCAGCTGATTATTCATTCTCTTTACCTCAGTGGCCAGTAGCAACAGAATCATTATAGAAACTCTGACCAAGCGACCCAAGGTATAACCCCAGATATTTTAGATAATGTACCTCTTGGCCTGAATATTAACAGGGGCAGGTTACGTAGGTGAGGGGGGAGGGTGGGGGAGGGGCAGATTTTCAGACAGAAGTCCAGAATTCCCAACATACTGTGGAGCTTTAACCCCACAGCGTACTTCTTTTGGATGTGACAGATTCCCCACGCAGAAGTCAGCCTGATCAGCAGGCTTGGCTTCCAGTCAGGCAGGGAAGGTTCCAGAGCAGGTGGGTCTGACCTACAATCTGATTGAGGAAGGATGGAGCTTGGGGGACTGGGGGGGTGGGGGGAAGCATCCTGTTCCTCCTGGCCCACAAGCAGTGCTGCAAAGTCATTTATCCTCCCCCAAAGATGTCCTTGCCTTGTTCAGTTGCTGTGTTTCCTGAGGCTTGGAACACCCAGCCAGCCACTGCTAAACCTGCAAAACAGGTTAAATCAGAAAGCCTACCAATGCCATTAAAATATTTTAAATTGCCATCTCACCTCTTGGGAGCAAGTTGACTGTCTGCCCCTTGTCCTGCCTCCATTGAACTCACACAAGGGCAGGTTGGAGGCTGTTTGAGGGCAGGTTTCAGATTTTTAAAAATTTTATCACCTGATCCGATCCCAACTCACCCATTTTTTGGTGTTAAAATTCATCCTTATGTTGCCTTCCAAATAGTAACTGTGCAAAGTGATTTATTAGAGAATTTTCAATGTAAACAAATGTAATAGAGTCCTATTAATCAATTGAAAATCTGAAACCCAGGCATATTTTAGTATGCAAATAACACGGACTAATATTTGGATATGATGACCAACTGAGAAATTGGTTGTTGAGAAGTTTGGAGCAGAGCCTGTAAACATAACTCTTGCACAACTCTACATGCCAACAGATCATGGATAAGATTCTGGTATTTTGACTTTTTATGCTAAGAGAAATATTATGGTATAAGCCAAGCAAATTGTACAAAATTAATTTGATTTGCTGCATCCTACATAACCTTGTTCTATCTGCCCATCATCATTTTGAATACCCAATAGCTGAGGACCAGCTTCGGTTCTGTGTTCTTTTAATGAGGAACCTTTTTCTGATCTTTACAGCTGGAGTCACAACGTTTAGCCAACTGGTGATGTCCTCATCAGCTTGGAGATTAATATGTGGATTGAGGGGTTCTATGCCTCAGCAGAATATTGTTGCCTTATCATTAATTCTTTCATGATGATGGAAAGCACAGTATCATTAAATAAACATTCCTGACCCACAGCTCTGATGTTTCCAATCAGGCCACCGAGGAAGTCAAGTGTTAATTTTCTATTTGTTCAGTTGCTAATCCGTAATAATTACAGCTACAATTGGATCAGTTCACGAACTTTGTTAACAGCTAGTGTAACTGAGCTGTTCAGAAGAAAATGCAGCATTTCCGCAAGTTCAACACCAATAACTTGTATTTGTATAGCATCTTTAATGTAGGAAAATATTCCAAGGTGCTTCACAGCTGCAAAATAAGACAAAAATGACACAGAGTTGAAGATGGAGACATTAGGATAGGTGACTAAATGTTTGATTAAGGAGCTAAATTTTAAGGAGGGTCTTAAAGGAGGGGAGGGATGGAGAGACAGAGATTTAGGGACAGAATATCAGAGTTTGGGGCCTGGATGGCTGAAGTCATGGCTGCCAGCGGTGGGGTGAAGGGATTGAGGGATGCACACGATTCCTGAGTTGGAACATAGAGCTTTTGGGGAGTTACAGGGCTGGAGGGATTTGAACCTTAGGTTAAGAATACAAGGATATCCAGAAGCACAAGTGCTTTATGCTAAAAGATGCTGAAGGCATGTAAGTTATATAGCATCAAAGCTAACAATATTATATTCATACAACTTTATTTTTATGAAACATGTAAATACCATGGAAATACATGTAAATTAATGCAAAAAAAGGTTCATTTAGAAACAGAGTTTTTCAACAACAGCAGCTACTGTAATGAGAATTTACTTTTCTTCTCATTATGTATGCATTCTGAAGGTCAATATACTTGTGGCATTTCCAAACCTGCTTTCATTTATTTGCTGTGAAAAATATGTTTCATTCCTCTTGAGGGGTATCTCAGAAGCATTGATCTTGACTTCACCAGGTGTCTGATACCTACCCTTAAAGGGTAAAGTGACAGCAAGAATCAAACTATATCTGTGTGTTCTCGGTTGACCAAGCATTTTTGGTAGTCAGCCTCCTTTTAATGTAATTTTTGCAAGGAATAGTAATGCACATGCTTAATGCTGTCATCCATGAAGTATGATTAAGAACTCATCTGTCACAGATTTCACTAGCAGTGTCTGAAGTGAAGGTTGGTATTGGAAAATTGTTGTGATAATCAGGACCCCGAATAATGAGCCTAATAAAGAGTTTCACAGAAGGCAATACAAAAACAATAACCACACTCAGTCCCTAGATACTTAGCTAAATTTCTACTCACTCTAAAGTGCAATTTGATGACTTTCATTTGCTTCCAGATGTTCAGAAAGCTACCCTAAACCTGGATAATTTTCCCAGTATTGTTTGGAACTTGTATCCTTTAAAGAGATTGCTGTGAGAAAGTTAAAATCACACCTTATACTGATCCACTAAGAAACAAAGGCCTATATTCTCTAAGTAACCAATTTGCAGACTAGCTGAAGAAAATGAGCAGGATAAGAATTCATATTAATACTCCTTAAATTCATTTGGCAGCAGTTTTCCTTAAGAACTCTTGGCTTGTAAACACAGCATCATTTTGTTTCTAAGGCCTTGATTTTAACTCCTCCTGCCTGGCAGAAACCAGAATGGGCAGGGGGAGGCAGGTGGGGAGGGAGTTAAAATGGAACAGGGAGTTTACCCATTCTGTTCCCACTAAAATCTGACCAATGACAATTTTAAATTACAGGTGAGAAGGACACCCATCCCAAGCCAGCAGATTCTTCATCAAATATGAAGATCAGGCTCCAATGATGTAATTGGGGCTTTATATAGAATTTAATCCCGAATGGAGGAGTGGTGGTGGTTTCCGTGTGACTTGCCTGACGGTCGGGGACCAGTGGCCTTCTATCAGGTTTGAGTTTGATCTTGAATTTGGAAATAAGGAACAGGAACTAAAATTTCACCAGACCTTGGCATGCAAGTTTGTCACTCATCCTGCCAACTCCCCCCAATGCATCAGCTTTGTCCCCTACTTAAAATCGAGGCCTGAGTTTCGACATTGTAATACTGGCTGTCTGCACCCTAACCCCGCACATGGGTATGACATTCGCAAATTTGTTTAGTGATTGTACACATTATTTAATTAGCCAAGGATATGTATCCCACAAATTCTAAACTGTGATTTTGATGGATATTCAGTGGTGTATAAATACCTAAAAGCTAAAAATGCAGGAAGTTATTCTGCTACTTCACAACAATCTATCCAAAATTGTACTGTATATCATCTAAGTATCACATTAACAAACACATTTCTTGGTTTACATTTTGAAGTTCGTATGTTACTAATAAAATTTAGATAAAGTTTTAAAGCAATCTAAATATGATACTGCTTATTATTTGTAGCAGGTAACTTAGAACAAAATAGAAGAGTTGTACCTATTGCCAGAGTCAGCGGGAACCAACAGAAGTGTTTCACTCTTTCTAGCGAGATTGCTGGAGTTACAGAACATCTTTGAAAGATTTTAATTGCCTTGTAAATGTTTTATCACTGTAAATAATGAGTACCAGTTAAGAGATTCCTCATGGGTATTTCACTGCATGCAATTACAATTGAGAATGAAGAACAGGATGGAGGAAAGGAGAAATAGGCTGGATTTGAGGACGCTGTGCCCTACAAGAACTGATTTCCCACTCCATCTCCCAACCCTGCCACACCTCAAAGAATTTACAGGCCACACTTTAGGCCTGATTTTAGTGAGCAGCTCTCCGTTAGAAAAGTGGGATTCAATATCGAGGCAATAGAGAAACTGTGAGCTATTGTATGAACACCAGCAACCTTGATCCTATGACTGTGAAAATGACAACCAAATTCAAACTTTATGCCAAAAGTCGATTGCAAGCAGCCACAATTGACTATTGCAATATCACCCAGGGTGCCATTTGGGCACACAGCCATCGGATAACTTTTAAGGACAGCTAAGGAATTAATTCCATGTTTTATAACAAGACAGCAGCTTGTTTGGAGCACTGGTTTTATTGTGTTGCAGCATTCTAGAAGTACAGAATTCAATAGACAGCACCTAAATACCATTTTAATCTCCTACCATGGATTCTCTAAACTTACTGCACAGAAAAGTGCACCAGTCATTTGTTGCATGATCAGATGCAAAGAATCCTTCACAGGAGTGCTGGATTTGTTGAAAGTTACCATGATACATTCATCCTCATCATTTCTGCCCTCCCTAAACTTTTCAAGCAAGGGAATCAAGTGAATGGAGTGGGTGACTAGTTGTACCTTTGCTGCCATGAATAATGATCCCGTGAAGATCTGTAAATAAAGCAGCTAGCAAGCACTACATTGAAGCTGATGCCATCAGGGAGATTACTGCAGTTTTAAAGGGATACTTTTGTTACCTTGATAGGGTGGGCTCTGCAATATTCTGCATAGTTGTAGCTTATTGTGCCCTACACAACATTGTAATTCAAAAAGATGTGACCATCGATATTCCTGGGGAGCTTTAGCTACTTTGGGGACCAGAGCAGCATGGAGGAAGGCATTAAGAGGGCTGCCGCTTGGGGCCCCATAAGTGACAGCTGCAAGGAGCATCAGAACTCACCACTTCAACAGTCTATCTTTTTTTTTAACCAATACTATTGTTCCTTCTACTAAATCTTCAAATGCATTACTAGTTCTTCAATCCAACAGCCATCCAGAAACATCGCATCACATCAAACTTCTTGGGTTTTACACGGCTATATTAATCATCTGATTGTACAGATGTAATTTTAACCCCCACCCCCCAAAAAAAAAGAGGTGGGTTTGGTTTGACGGGTTATAAAGCTAAAAATTTGAACCAGTGCCGAAAGCCACCTCAAATTCACCCACTTCCAGTTTTAACCTTAACTTTGGTGGAAAAATCATCTGGCCCCTAGTGACTTCTTAGTGGGGGGCTTTTACAGATTTCCATCAAGCTATGAAGCGGCCACATGATCCTTTTGTCTGCAATGATGAAAGGCTTCTGTGATATTCCTGCAAATGAAGTCTGTGGATTCCAAAGCCACAGCTGTCATTTGTCTCACATCCTCCAAAACTAATCTCAGTGTTTGCACAAAGATGTGATGTTTCTCCAATGACCTACTTTGCAGTTGAGTACCCATCAGAACTGGCCAGCACCTGCAATTCCACAGCCACGGGCAATCTTCTCCATAACCTCTTCTAGAAATATGCAACATCCTCACCAATTACTCACCTGGGTCGAAAACAAGGCAGTGGATTAATCTTCCAGATAGAGTCATAGAGAGATACAGCACTGAAACAGGCCCCTCAGCCCACTGAGTGTGCTGACCAACAACCACCCATTTATACTAATCCTACATTAATCCCATATTCCCTACCACATCCCTACACTAGGGTCAATTTACAATGGCCAATTTACCTATCAACCTGCAAATCGTTGGCTGTGGGAGGAAACCAGAGCACCCGGCGGAAACCCACGCAGTCACAGGGAGAACTTGCAAACTCCACACAGGCAGTACCCAGAACTGAACCCGGGTCGCTGGAGCTGTGAGGCTGCGGTGCTAACCACAGCACCACTGTGCCACCCATGCTCTGTTAGTCACTCAATCCATATCCTCACTGGCATTATCTGATCTCCCTTGGCTACAAGTATCTGAGCTCGTGTAGGGGAGGGAGAGAGAAAATGAGGCAGGAGATGAGAAAAAATGGGTTGTGACAAGAACATGTGGCAGGCCCTTGCTCCTGGGTCTTATATACAGCCTTGTCCTTAATATCATCTCCCTCATTACCATCAGAGTTCACGAGGAAAAAAAAAATCCTTCCTTCCTATTACTGTTCCTCCTCCTTCTGATCATGATTACTCCCTACCCTTTGTTGCTAATGACAAACCATCAGGCCATTGAGATTTTTCAAACACTGGTCTGTAGTTCAATGAGTGAGAGAGATGCCAATCAGTTTCATCATCAGATCCCTCTACATGGCACACAAGACCTTTTTTTGCAGTTTCCTACTATGGGAACCCACAATTTTTCTCCCCTTTGCTTTATTTCAGCTGGAGCATCTGATGGTCAGTCTCATTAAAATTGTGTGCTTTTCTTTACCACCTCTTTGCAATGCAATCTACCTCCTTTTTTGTGTGCATCTGCCAGATTGGTGATTTGAAGACATGTACTGCAGCAACTTGTCAAGGCTGCTTGAACAGCACCTTCTAAACTGACAACCTCTACCACCCAGAAGAAAAAGGGAGCAGGCGCAGGGAAACACCACCAAGTAACACATCAACCTAACTTGGAAACATTCTGACTTGAGTTGATGTAAGTAACATTCATGCTTCACAAGTGCCAGGCAATGATATTCTTCAACAAGAGAGAATCTAACCATCTCTCCTTGATATTTAATGGCATTATCATTGCTGAATCCTCCATCAAAATCGTGGGGATCACCACTGACCAGAAACTTAACTGGGCCAGCCACATAAACACTATGGCTACAAGAACAGATCAGAGGCTGGGAACTTTGTGGTGAGTAACCCACCTCCTGACTCCCCAAAGCCTGTCCACCATCTATAACGCACAGGTCAGAAGTGTGATGGAATGCTTAGCTGGATGAGTACAGCTCCAACAACACTCAAGAAGCTTGACACCATCCAGGAAAAAACAGCCCACTTGGCTGGCACCCCATCCACCATACTAAACATTCGTGCCCTCAACCACCAGCGCACAGTGGGAGCAATGTGTGCCATCTACAAGATGCAGTGCCGTAACTCACAAGGCTCGATCAACAGAACCTTCCAAAGCAGTGACCCTTACCACCTAGAAGGACAAGGGCAACAGGCACATGGGAACACCACCATCTGCAAGTTCCCCTCCAAGTCATGCACTGTCCTGACTTGGAATTATTTCACCATTCATTCACTGGCGCTGGATCAAAATCCTAGAACGCGTTCCTGAAGAGTACTGTGGGTGTACCAAAACCACAAGGACTGCAGCAGTTTAGGAAGGTAGTTCAACACCAACTTCTCTTAGGGATGGGCAATAAATGTTGGCCTTGCCAGAAATGCCCACATCTCATGAACGAATAAAAAGAAAATAAACAATGTATGGTGGTACCATTGCAGGATAACTATTTCTTACTTTTACTTGTTTAATCAACATGTTACTATATCTTGTTTGCACTGCTTCTGTTCTAACTATCGAAAGTAAAATTACATTTAAACATTTTTCTTTTTGCAGTTTCCTAAAATAGTGGCTAAGCTTCAGGCTTATCCAAAGTCAAGTTTTGCCTGGTCCTTGTCAAGTATGCTGTTGTCAACTATGATAAGTGTGAAATTGTTTAGATTTGTTTTGCTCTGATAAGTCTATCATAGTGACTGTAACTGCTCATGGCTATAATCAGAGATAACGTCCATCCATCCATCTCCTCCTCCAGAACTCTAAGTACTGATACTTAGAGATTAAGAAGGTCACTGTTGCTGAGCATGCCTGAGGAAGCAATTAAAGTACACAGAGCACAAACATTAATTAAAAGTCTGTTTTACTCACACATGGTTGCGAGTTCTATTTTCTTTATACTTAGACATTAAATGTCTGTAATTAATAAAATCTAACCCAAACCCAAGATTCATCATCATTTTGCATTGTGCTCTGTAGACTGCACATCTATACACTTTTACTTCAAAACCTTCATGGAACAATATCAGGAATTGGATAAGCACATACCAGCAAGGTTATATAATGCCCTTCCACCTAAATAGGGTTCGGAACATTGCCAGGATGAGAATGAATACACTATTCATAGCAGGCTGCCAAGAATTGGATGCCCATAAGCTGTCTGGTCACAGATAAATTTTATTTTCCAAACTTTAACTGCAAATTAAATTTTCTTTATTACAATGCTTCCAACCATAAATGGCAATGGCTGAATCAACCACCACTACTATGGCAGGATAGCTTTGGTCAGGTATGCAAAATCAGTGTTCATATATGCATAGGTATATGTTGCATCTTTGCATACATGGCAAGATTTTAACTCATTCAAAGCCCACCCACTTGCACAGAATTAACCTCTACATATTTTGTGTATCGGCACTGCATTTTTTTAAATTAAAAAAGATAGGTCAGCCTGAAACTGATACAGTTCAGGCATTCACTAATTGACCTCAAATTGCCCAAATTATGCAGTTTGAATTTTCAATTGAATTTAGACCCTCAAACATACTTTCAAGGTACAACCGCTCAAACATGTCTTTTATAACTGTGCTGTAGTCTATTTAGCTTATTCAACTGAGTAAATACAAATATTAAGAACAATGGTAAAATATGAATGGAGGCCTGAATTGTCATTCCAACACCTGGATCATTTCTAGATCCTGACCCTGCTGCCGCAATGCTAATTTTAAATAGAAAGGGCCTAATTGTCCAGGGGCCGAGAGTGGTGCCCAATTAGCAGCGTTGAGACCGGCATGCAGGCAGGACTTGGTAAAGGCAGGCCATTTGAAAAGGCGAATGGCAGCCACGGCAGGGCTTGCCCCTCACTGCAGAAATGGAGCAGCAGGTGACCGTCACAAAAAGCAAAAGAACAGACAGCCCCACGATTCTCAGACACCTCCCTCTAGGCATTAACGGAGGCTGTCAGCGACAGGAGAGACATTGTCTTCCCACCATCTGGGAGAAGGAACCCGCTGTAGGGGACAAAAGGCATGGATGGAGGTGGCGAGTGGGGTCAGTGGCAGTGAAGTGACCTGATGGACATAGGTCCAATGCCACGAGAGATTCAATGGCCTCTTATGGTCTGGAAAGGTAAGTGGCAAACTGCACCCAAGTCCCAGATGACCAGCTCTGTATGCAGCAGAATGCAGGCGGACTGGATTCACAGAATGTCCATAGGTCTCCCTAACATTGTCAGATCAAGTGGCCAGTTGTATCACTGAAATGGCAGCCACCCTCATCTATGCAACGACATTCAGAAGGGGGCACTGAGGAGCACGCCAGTTCATGTGAATGTCATGCTGGAATAGATGAAGGAGGGCATCGTACTCATGAATCTTTCTCTCCTCATCCTGCAGGAAAAGAGAGCACACAATGTCCACGCAATAGCTACAACAGGTGGTGGTGTGCCCGATCTGCACAGTCTCACGCCAATGGAGGGGTGGCACTGGATATTGCCAGGACGTCGACATGTCAGTTCATGGGTGATGGGGAGATGGGAGGCTGAGATCAGCAGGGTAATTTGATAGCTCTATCTTGGAGTGAAATGCATGGAGGAGACTCCTGCCCAATGCGCTCTTTGGCTCTTGGATCTTCTATGGGATTGCTTGTGCTGGGGGCATATGATGAGCAGGCCAAGTTCTCATAAAGACTTCCTTGTGTCTCCCACAGGGCCAGTAACTGAGGGGACAAATGTCGCTACCATAGCCAGCACCGTCACATCATGCCTCGGCACCTTCCAACAGCGCAGACACACTCACAACGTTCGGGCCACAAACTAGATTAGAATAGTGAGCACTGGGTGAACCTCACATCATGTACAAGCAGTAGGAGGAGCATGAGGCAGAATCAGCTGTGGGCAGTCCCCCTCAGAGGATGGAGGACAGACACAGTGATGCTCTGCTGTGTGAAGATGCTGTGCCTCGGGTGCCACTAACAAGGAGGGTCTTCCTCAGAGGCAGACAAGCTCCTGTTTGTCGGAGTTCCCCGAGGCCTTGAGGAGCCATGGGCAGGCAATTGAGGACTCCATGCAGCTCATGTGCTCCATTATGACTAAGGGTTTCGAGTGCATGAGCTCCTCCATTGAGAGATTGGACAACCTCTTGGAGAGCCATATGCAGCACCACTCTGAGTGGGTGCAGGAGCAGAACACTGATATGCACAGAAAGAGTAAAACTCTCTATAGCATTGACCATTCAATGTCACTCATGGCACTGAAATGCTTGGCGTGAATGCCAGCTGCGTCCCACTCAGTGGGCTCATCCAGCATCCAAGGAAAGGGCTGAGGCAGTCAAAGCAGCAGATGAAGGGAGCACCCTCAGGGGGCACCGGTGTCATCCTTTGGCCTCTTTCCCCCTCCGACTCAGGGACCATCTGTGCCGCAAGACCCTAAGACACAGGCTGCCCCTGCAACGACACAGGCATGCCAGATGAGGATGGAAGCCACGAGCATCTCGGCTGGAGGCAGAAACAAGAGTTAGCGGTCTCCACCTCTTCCTCGGCCACATGGGGAGAACCCTATGAAAAGCGGTAGGGAAAGGCGCCATGACATTAATTTCACTTAATGGGTCACGTGGGTGCTGTTTTCCACATTTATCTGCTGTTTTGTTTTCATTTCAATATCAATTGTAAATGCAATCAACCTGATATGCTTCATTTAAAAAGAAAAAGTGTAACAAACATAAACATAGGTCCTCTAGAGAGAGTGAGTCTGGGGACTTAATAATGGGCTATAAGGAAATGGCGAAAGCATTGAACAGATATTTTGTGTCTGGCTTCACTGTAGAAGACAGAAATAACATCCCAGAAATACTTGTAAATCAAGAGGTGAAAAGGAGGGAGGAACTTAAAATAATCACAATCAAGGTACTGAGAAAACTATTAGAACTAAAGGCTGACAATTCCCCAGAACCTGATGGACTTCATCCAAGGGTCTTAATAGAAGTGGCTGCAGAAATAGTAGATGCAATGGTTGAAAGGGCCCCTCAGATTGGAAAATAGCAAATGTAACTCCTCTATTCAAGAAAGGAGGGAGACGGAAAGCAAGAAACTACAGTCTAGTTAGCCTAACATCTGTCATAGGGAAAATGCTAGAATATATTAAGGAGATTACAGCAGGGCACTTAGAAAATCTTACTACAATCAAGCAGAATCAATGGGCTGGATTTTGTGTGGGCCCGGCGACGAGATCGGAGGCGGAGAGGCACAGAGTGTCGCGACGAATGGCAGGGGGGGGGGGTGGGGAGCGGCGGGGCGGAGAGCCTGTCGCCTCCACAACAGCAAGCAATCCCTACAGCGGCGGGATAGGCCAACGACAGCCTTCCTGCCCAGAAGCCAATTGAGGCCCTTAAGTGGCCTATTACAGCCATTTTAGGGCCTCTTCCCACCACTGCTGGGATCTTACCAATGGCGGGGGTGCCTCCACCACGCGGAGAGGATGCCTTTCAACCACCCCCACCAGACTGAACAACCGCCCACACCACCTCCCCTTGCTGGGGCCTTCCGGACTGGCCCCGGTGATGCCGCCTCACCTACCCCCAGTCCAGTTCTAAAGCTGGACCTGAGTCCAAGGCCTCTGCAGTACTGGCAGTGGCCGCCGCTTCCCTCTGATTGGCTGGCAGCTCTTGGAGGTAGGATCCCCGTCTTTAAAGGGACAGAGATTGCAGCTCTGGAAACTTTGATTTAAAAAGACCAGAGGAGCACTCCAGGAGGGGGCATGAAAAGGCAGAGGCAGAGCTCCCCCAGCCTTTTCGGCCCAGTGCCTGGAACCCCACCTCAAGCACAAAATCCAGCCTAATATGATTTTGTGAAAGGGAAATCATTTTTGACCAATTTATTGGAGTTGTTTGAGGAAGTAACAAGCAATGTGGATAAAGGCAAACCTGTAGACGTGGTGTACTTGGGATTTCCAAAAGGCATTTGATTAGGTGCCACAAAGGTTACTACACAAAATATGAGCTCATGGTGTCGGGGGAACATATTAGCATGGATACAGGATTGGTTAGTGAAAAGAAAGTAGAGAGGAAGGATAAATGGGTCATTTTCAGGTTGGCAAGCTATAACTAGTGGAGTGCCACAGGGATCAGTGCTGGGGCCTCAACTATTTACAATCTATATAAATGACTTGGATGAAGGGACCAAATGTATGGTTGCTGAATTTGCTGATGACACAAAGATAGGTAGGAGAGTAAGTTGTGAGGAGGACGTAAGGAGTCTGCAAAGGGATATAGATAGGTTAAGTGAGTGGGCAAAAATTTGTCAGGTGGAGTATAGTATGGGAAAATGTGAACTTGTCCACTTTGGGAGGAAGAATAGAAAAGCAACATATTATTTAAATGAAGAGAGATTGCAGTACAGAGGGATCTGGGTGTCCTGGTACATGAATCACAAACAATATGCAGGTACAGCAAGTGATTAAGAAGGCAAATTGAATAATTTTGTTTATTGCAAGGGGAATGGAATATAAAAATAGCTAAGTTTTGATACAGTTGTACAGAGTCTTGATGAGACCACATCTGGAGTACTGTGTACAGTTTTGGTCGCCTTACTTAAGAAAGGATATAATTGCATTAGAAGCAGTTCAGAGAAGGTTCACGCGACTGATTCCTGGGATGAAAGGGTTATCTTATAAGGAAAGGTTGGGTCTGTAACCATTGGAGTTTAGAAGAATGAGAAGTGATCTTATTGAAACAATAAAGATCTTGAGTGGACTTGACAGGGTGGATCTGAGAGGATGTTTTGCCTTGTGGGAGAGACCACAACCAAGGGACACAGTTTAAAAATAATGGGTCTCCATTTAAGACGGAGATGAGGAGACATTTTTTCTGAGAGTCATTAGTCTGTAGAATTCTCTTCGCCAAAAAGCAGTGGAGGCAGGGTCATTGAATATTTTTAGGGCTGAGTCAGATAGATTCTTGATTGACAAGGGAGTCAAAGGGTATAGTGGGTAGACAGGAAGGTAAAGTTGAGGACACAATCAGTACAGCCATCATCTTATCAAATGGCAGAGCAGGCTTGAGGAACCGAATAGCCTTCTCCAGCTCTTAACTCGTATGTATGTATGTATGTATGAATGAAAGAAAAAAGGGGAATGACATTTCGCTTTGCGGGGAGGGGCTGCTTGGGGGAGCCGGTGGGGTTCCTGGAATTGCTGTAATTCTCTGAGATGTTGCAGAATGTTGGCGGTGAAAACCTCATTCTTCATGGTCATGGTAGGCAACAGGACTCCTCACCGGTATGGGTCATTGCGGCATGATTCAGCAACTCAAAAACAGCAGATCAAGCAACTCAAAACTGGGCATCTATGAGGCGCTCTGGACCATCAGCAGCAGCAGAACTGTATTCAAATAAAATCTGTAACCCAGCAAATCCCACACTCTATCATTACCATCAAGCCAGGAGATCAACTCTGGTTCAATGAGGAGTGCAGGGGAGCACCAGGTATACCTAAAAATGAGGTGCCAACCTGGTGAAGCTACAATACAGGACTACATGCATGCTAAACAGTGAAAGCAGCATACTATAGACAGAACTAAGCAATTCCACAACCAACAGATCAGATGAAAACTCTGCAGTCCTGCCACATCCAGTTGAGAGTGGTGGTGGACAATTAAACAACTGACAGCAGCAAGCGGCTCCACAAACATCCCTATCCACAATAATGGGGGAGCCCAGCACATCAGTGCAAAAGACAAGGCTGAAGCATTTTCAACCATCATCAGCCAGAAGTGCAGACTGGGATCAGAGCACACAGGTCTGAGACCATCTGCCTGGGTAGGCACAGCCTCCTACTGCACTTGCGCTCTGTCATTTGCAGGTAGCTGACTCTTGGGCAGTGCACCCAATGTCTTGGGTAATGCTTTGTTTCCCATGCAGCATTCCGCACCCACCCCCCCCCCCCCCCCCCCCGCCCCTTGCTGTGCTCCTTGGCCTCTTCCTGTCCAGGAGCTTGCATCTGCTGGAGCTCATCCTGGCATCCAATGTCAGAGTAGCCTATTTCCATCTTAACTCCCTCAGCTGGTGCTCGATGCTCACTGGGCCTTCCCCTGCCAACTCCAGCTGCCCAAGTGGTGCCAGTGTCCTCACGCCTCTCTCCCAATTCCGACTACTCACAAATACAAGTCTTTCAGCTCCAGCAATGGCTACTCTGTAGCACTGTTTGAGCAGCTGAGCTTTATTCTGCACTTCTAAAACATGTTAATCAGACCTTCCAACAGCCATCATGCGCCTCCCCCACACCTTGCAGTGTGCACAACATCAGTAGCCTACCATGTTCCAGTCATGGCGTTTTCCCCATGCCCTTCTAATGAATATTGCAAACTGCTCCTGACAAACCTTTCAATTAGTTCTTCAATGAGCTCAACAGCTAGTTAATTGGAGGTTTCCTGTTCCCCCCCACTCCCGGTATCCTTTCAAAATGGCTTCATGTTCCGGAGGGCACAGGAACCCAGTGCCGCCCTCTGGGAACACAATTTTCAAACAGTGCCCACACCCACTCCAGCCCCCATTTGAAAATCCAGCCCGAGACGTGAAATTCAACTGCCCCAATTTTTGGGCAATGAGTCGCAATTTGCATTGTGCTCACACCCATTGGAAATGAAGAGGGGACTGACACAAACTTCACCGACCCACCTAATTTCTGATAGTAATGTAGGCATAAGCAGCTCCCACACAGCCCCAGACTCCATTTCTCTGTCGACGTCCTCTGCGCACTGAAAGGGACCGAATAGGATTGTGAAAAAAAAGCATGTGTTCCAGGCAGCCTACCATTTTTGAAGGCACAGTCCTTATAAAAGGGTAGATTGCACCTCTGTACTGGATAATCACACCTTGGCACTGAGGGAGAAGGAGGATGGTGCACCAGGGGAAGTAGAGGGCTCTCTGCTTTAGTGATGGAGGCCTGGATGCACTAGTCAGAGAACTGGAGGCCAGGAAGGAGGCCATGTTGCTGACAGGGTGGCAGGAAGTCCTCACAATTGAGCCTCCGCAGAGAATGGGAGCCATGGTGAGGGTGGTCCAGAGTATGGCTCTTATAACATGGCATCATCGACAGAAAAAGTTGAATGACCTCACTCAGGTGGTCAAGGTGAGTGAATGCATCTGCACATCACATCTCAGACCCACCACACCCCCACACACCTCTCACACTGCTCAATGCACCACAACCCCATGACTCACCCAGCAGCACTCCCTGGCACTCAGGACTCACCCCTAAAATCCTTATACTACATCTCACCCACACATACCTTCCAATCATGACAACTACACACACACACACACACACCTCTACAAACTTACAGCTATTCGGCTATGGAAGGGACATTACCCAAACACACTCATGAACTTTCTGCCCTCTCTCCTGCAGCAGAAGGTTGCCCACAACAGGAGGCAGACCCAAAGGACCAGCAGTGGACTACCATCATCCATCCCCTCAGTGCCCGTAGGATAATGGGCACTAATGGCACAGAGCCAGTGACACCACCACTGTTCATGCCATCCTGGATGATGGTAAGTTGCTGCCTATTGCACCGTCTCCGCTGACTCCTGATCCTGAAAGGTGCCATGAAATGGAAACTGCTGATGGAGGGACCACAGACCTCCTGCTTTCCTCCTCACCCACCCTCCCCACACCTCTACCTATCCTTTATGCTTTTGTGCTTTCAGATAATTAACTACCGCTGGCTATTCAGCCACTGCAGCCTCAGGCGGAAGGGTGAGATGAAGAGTGCACCTTTGAGGAAGAAGCACCATCACTTGACATTACACTCGCAGCCATGAGCTCAGATTCTGGCACTGCATGTACCTTCAAGGCTAGTTTAGAGTGAGGATCTACACGAGGTGAGTCACCAGATGAGAGTGGGCTGCAGCCAGGACAGACGGATAGGTCAACCCATGTACGAACTCGCCAGAGGGAAAGGTCACTGATTAGTTCTGCCGTGGGGGACTCAGGTAACCAGCACAAGCTTTGCACATCCACTCCAGCATTTACTGGAGGACCCATCCCAAGTGGTCCAGGCAACAGAAATGTTGCTTCGGCATGCCGATGGTCTGCTTCACCATATTCCTGGCAGGTCCACGGCTATCTTTATTTATCCACTGTCCTCGGGCAGTTGGGTGGCAGAGGGGAGTTATAAGCCATTAGTTATAAGTCATAAGCCAGGGAAGGTAGTCTTTGTCCCAAAGCAGCCACCCTCTGGTTCTCCGTGGAGATAGCTGGTACAGCAGACTGCCTCAGAATGAAGGCATTGTAGCAGCTGCCAAGATAGCAGGCAATCACAGACATGACATGTACTATGTGTGGTCGCACAACTGCACATTAATGGAGGGGTAGCCTATGCAGTTCCTATATCCCTCCCCATTGACACAGACAAAGCCACGTGCATGCAGTCAGTGGCTCCCTGCACCATTGGGAATCCCACTATCCTGGCAAAACCATGTGCTCTCTCCTTTTACTTCTCCCTGCAAAGGAAGTAAATAAGGTATTCAGCTCTCCTGGCATTCATTGCCGCACCGTCCTTGCCCTGGTGCAAGGCTGTAGGTCATGTTGAAGGAGGGGGCACTGTTCTGTGTCCAGCTCCTTATTGACCTGAGGCACCTCAGGCACTGCTCCTGGATTGGTGGAGACAAGAGAAATGTTCTTGAAAAACTTGTGGTGGGTAGAGCCTTCTGTACAGAGCCCTCCTCCTCCTCCTGCTTCCTCTTTGCAGAGCTTCCCCTCTCTGCAGCCTCTGTTCCTTTTGTTGGTCACATTGCAGACCCAGAGACACTGCAACCATAGTGCCTATACCTTGTGTAGAGTTGGTTCACCAGATCCTTTGGCCTCCCGAAATGAATATAACAGCTCACCACAAAACCTCCAAAAACATGTCACAGCACTTCCACTAAATTTGCAATTTGTAAAAGCAGAACTAAGTCAAAAGCACCTCACCTACAAGTTGGATGCCTGGCCCTTTAAATAACACGAGTGGATGGAGGGTGGATCCGTCGTGTTATTCAGCTGTGAGTGATTAGCACAGACATTCAGTAACATGCACAGACCAAGTTCTTGAAACGTGGATGAAATCAGACAGAATGGCTGATTGATGTCATGATTGGACTCTTTCTGATGCTTCTGGCACATACATGGCACACCTGCTCTCGCGCCCTTTCCAGCGTGGAGGCTATGCTGGAAGTAGCCAGAAGAGTGGCCCACGCCATTTTCACAGAGGTGCAACTGAGCCCAATTTCACGGCTCATGTTCTTTCCCAAAACACACTTGAAATATTTCCGAATTAAAATGAGTGTAATACAGTATCCTTTTTGAAGCCCTAAAATAAACTTGTTTTATAACATACTGTCTTCAATTCCTTTAATATATTCTAGTGTGACTTTTCTGATGCAGGCATTCACAGCTGTGGGTCAGTGCAGCGCAGAGTGGGCCAACCGCCTAACTGCTTCTCTAAAGTCAACTCCACTCTGGGTTCGACCCTCACATACTGCACAAAAAGCTATCACTAGAACAGCACGAGCAGGGTGATTAAATAACTGCAGCAGCACAGAAAATCCAAAGTATACAGCAGCCAATTAAAGGGAAGTGAACATTTAAAGGTAATTGGCCATTGAGAATTCAGTCAACAATCAATCTATCCACAATTAATGAAGCACTGCATGAACTAAACCCCAAACCTTCACAACCATTTTTCAGATGCAGTACTGAAGGAGATTTTTGCTATTTAGCTCTCCAAGGTACCCTCCCCAGACTGCCCAGCACAGCATGCCATTGAAGAGGTGGCAGCCACTGCACATGCCATTTGCTAGGCCCTCTATAGGACATGAGATTAAATACAGAAGTCAGCAGATATGAAAAAATAACCAAGGTATGACAATCCAACAGTTGCCTATTTCAAGTAGATGGCCCAAATATGCATGCCTCAAAATGCTGCCATTCAACTTGTTCTGTATTGACTGCTGCCCCATGCAAAGCATGCAGACAACCTTACTGCTCTTTGGTTGTTTATATGGTATGACTTCAACAGTGCACACATTCAGCTACAACTTAACAACTGGAATTCTTGTCATATTTACATACTATAAAGAGTCTCCAAAAATCTTTCCTACACAACCTATCAGGATTGTTCCATTCGATTACACCCATACACACCCAAATCAGCACCATGACTTACAGTATGTTTCCATGTAAGCATTACTTGAAGGGTATCCTAAAGTCAGCAACCGAATATATAGTTCTGTTCGTGATCTAGTCAGAAGTTGCAGTGCCCCTGAGGAAATCAGCACCTTATAGCAGAAGCATCACTTAAGTATCAGCATAAACACATCAAATCACAGGATTTAAGTAGTGAGCTTGAGATCTGCTCCCAATCAGATTACTGCATATACTAAGGGAGTGCTCAGCAGCTGGGGAATGGCTGCATCAGGCATGAATGAGGCTGTTGTTTCTTAAAATCTGTGCATGGTTAGATTACAGACTCACTATCCCTGAAATTCCATGGGGATTCTGTGCATTCTCTGCCATACCTCATCTCTGTCTTAAATGGGTGACCCCTTATTTTTTAAACAGTGACCCCTAGTTCTATATTCCCCACCACAGGGAAAAACCTTTCCACATACACCCTGTCAAGACCCCTCACGATCTTATATGTTTCAATCAAGTCACCTCTTATTCTTCTAAATTCCAGCGGATACAAGCTTAGCCTGTCCAATCTTTCCTCGTAAGACAGCCCACCCATTCCACGTATTAGTCTAGTAAACCTTCTCTGTGCTGCTTCCAATGCATTTACATGCTTCCTTAAATAAGGAGACCAGTACTGTACACAGTACTCCAGATGTGGTCTCATCAATGCCCTGTATAGCTGAAGCATAACCTCCCTACTTTTATATTCAATTTCCCTCGCAATAAACGTTAACATTCTATTAGCTTTCCTAATTACATGCTGTATTTGCATACTAACCTTTTGTGATTCATGCACTAGGAAACCCAGATCCCTCTGCATTTCAGAACTCTGCAACCTCTCACTATTTAGATAATATGCTTCTTTTTTATTCTTCCTGCCAAAGTGGACAATTTCCCACATTATACTCCATTTGCCAGGTCTTTGACCACTCACTTAACCTATCTATATCCCTTTGTAGCCTCCTTATGTCCTCTTCACAAGTTACTTTCCTACCTATCTTTGTTTTATCAGCAATTTAGCAACCATACCTTCGGTCCCTTCTTCTAAGTTATTTATATAAATTGCAAAAGTTGAGGCCCCAGCACAGGTACCTGTGGCGCACCTTGCCAACCAGAAAATGACATATTTATGCCTACTGTCTGTTTCCTGTTAGCTAGCCAATCTTCTATCCATGCCAATATGTTACCCCCTACACCATGAGCTTTTATTTTCTCAATAACCCTTGATGTGGCACCTTATCAAATGCCTTCTGGAAATCTAAGTACAATACATCCACCAGTTCTCCTTTATCCACAGCACATGTAACACCCTCAAAGAACTCCAATAAATTGGTTAAACATGATTTCCCTTTCACAAAACCATGTGCACTCTGCCTGATTACCTTGAATTTTTCTAAATGCCCTGCTATAACATCTTTAATAATAGCTTCTAACATTTTCCCTACGACAGATGTTAAGCTAAATGCCCTGTAGTTTCCTGCTTTCTGTCTCTCTCCCTTTTGAATAAAGGAGTTACATTCTCTATTTTCCAATCTAAAGGAATCTTCCCCGAATCTAGAGAATTTTGGAAAAATAAAACTAATGCATCAACTATCTCACGAGCCACTTCTTTTAACACCCTAGAATGAAGTCCATCAGGACCCGGGGTCTTGTCAGCCCTCAGCTCCAACAATTTGTTCAGTACCACTTCCCTGGTGATTGTAATTTTCTTGAGTTCCTCTCCCCCTTCCATTTCCTCAGTTACAGCTAATACTGGGATGTTACTTGTATCCTCAATAGTGAAGACCGATGCAAAATATCTGTCAATTCATCTGCCATCTCCTTATTATCCATTATTAATTCCCCAGACTCACTTTCTATAGGACCAACACTCACTTTGTTAACTCTTTTCTTTTTTAAATATCTATAGAACTCTTACTATCTGCCTTTATATTTCTAGCTAGCTTTCTGTCGTACTCTAATTTTACCTTCCTCGTCAATCTTTTAGTCATTCTTTGCTGTTTTTTTACATTCTGTCCAATCTTCTGACCTGCCTCCCATTTTTGCACAATTATAGGCTTTTTCTTTATGTTTGATACTATTTTTAACTGTTTTAGTGAACCACGGGTGGTGGGTCCTACCCTTGGAATGTTTCTTTCTCATTGAAATGTATCTATTCTGTGCATTCTGAAATATCCCCTTAAATGTCTGCCACTGCATCTCGATTACCCTATCCCTTAACCTAATTTGCCAGTTCACTTTAGCTAGCTCTGCTTTCATGTCCTCATAATTGCCTTTATTTAAGTTTAAAATGTTAGTCTTGGACCTATTCTTCTCTTCCTCAAACTGAACGTAAAATTCAATCATATTATGATCGCTTCTACCTAGGGGCGCCTTAACTATGAGGTTATTAATTAATCCTATCTCGTTGCACAACACCAGGTCTAGTATAGCCTACTACAAAACCAAAAAATACTGGAAATATTCAGCAGGTCTGGCAACATCTGTGGAAAGAGAAGCAGAGTTCACGTTTCAGATCAGTGACCTTTCATCATTCGGTTCTGATGAAAGATCACTGACCTGAAACATTAACTCTGCTTCTCTCTCCACAGATGCTGCCAGACCTGCTGAGTATTTCCAGCATTGTTTGGTTTTATTTCAGATTTCCAGCATCTGCAGTATTTTGCTTTTATTCTAGTATAGCCTGCTCTCTGGTTGGCTCCAGAACATACTGTTCCAAGAAATTATCCTGAAAACATTTTATGTACTCCTAGGCTACCTCTGCCCATCTGATTTTTCCAGTCTGTATGAAGGTTAAAATCCCCCATAATTATCACTGTGCCTTTCTGACAAGCTGCCACTATTTCGTCCTTTATACCCCATCCTACAGTGTGATTAATGTTAGGTGGCCTGTACACCACTCCCACAAGTGTCTTCTTGACTTTATGATTTCTCATCTCTACCCAAACTGCTTCTACAACCCGGTCTCCTGAACTTAGGTCATCCCTCTCTATTGCGCTAATACCATAATGAGCATGCAATATCTGTTTGTTATATTCAAGACTTAGGAGGACATTTATTGGCTGAATTTCTAGGCGCATGACTTGCAGTATTGCCAAAATTAGTTATACATAAAAATATGAAAGTGTACCATGAAGTTTACAAATTGTTTTATAAATTGAGTTTTCTGAAATTAATTGAATCAACCCAAGCAACAGATCTTAGCACCTGTAAATTATATCTTAATTATATAAAGTCAGATCAGGAACAACAAAATGATGTGGACAAAATAGATATGTGTGAGAGAACAATAATGGAGAACATTCAATGCAGGCAAGTCTAAAGTACTGTACATTGGAACAAAAAAGTAGGTGACATAAGTACTCCATGAATGATGTTGAAAAAGCTAAAAGTTGAAGTTGAAAGAGATCAAGAAAATGTACAAGATTCAAAGCTTAACATCTCCTGTAACTGTAGAACAGCAATCAATAAAATTAACAGGGTTTTGAGCTATATAGCCTAAACAGTAGGGTACAAGTCAGAATAATTCTTGCTTAAACAATGTAATGGGCTGGTCAGGCCATACCCTTGAGTATTGTGTCCAATTCTGGTCACCGAGGCACAGGAAATGACAGAACCTGCCTGCAATGCCACCCGCCCAAATGGTGTCATTGGTGAAGTTTAGTTTCCAGCTGCCTGCTTAGTGCCTGCAGCTCACCGGCTAAATGCAGATGAGGCCCTGTGGCACAAACTGTGTGCCAAGTTATCGCTTCACTGACTCACCACTCATTTTGTGCACAAGTATTACCACATAGAGTAATCAACACACGGAATGGACTTCTGGGTAGATTAGTTGAAAGCCTTGGAATTATTTAAAAAACAAATTAGTTGCTGTGATAGGTGAGGAACCATAGGGTCTTTCTGAAAAGATGAGCTGAGGTGCGCTAAATGGCCTTCCCCATCTGTTTTTATTTTGTGATCTATTGCTATTTATTTTTAGGGCATCCTCTATCAGTATTTTGGATTTTCCCCCAAGAGAATTTCCTGGTCAAGACAGAATTGACAAGTACATTTCATTCTGTTAGTTGTTAGCTGTAGCTCAGAGGTGCCAATTTCACTTGTAACTCCGAAGGTTGTAGATTCAAGTCCCACTCTGGAGACTTGAGCAAACATTTAGGCTGATACTCTAGTGCAGTACTGAGGGAGTGCTGCATTGCCAGAAGTACCTTTCAGATGAAATGTTAAACTAAGACTCTGTTTTCCCTTTCAGGTGGATGCTAAAGATCCCAAGGCACTTTTTCAAAGCTGAGCATGGTAGTTCTCCCTCAAGCCCAAGTCAATATTCATCTATCAACCAGCATTGCTAAAACAGAATATCTAGTCATAGTCACATTGCTGTTTATGGACCTTTGCCTGCCATGTTTCCTATGTTACAACAGTAACTACAGTTATAACAGTACTTCATTGGCTGTAAAGCACTTTGGGAGGTCACGAGAGGCACTATATAAATCCAAGTCTCTTTTTTCTTTTCTTTTTGGTTTCTATTTGAGAAACATAAAAACTGTAGTATCCTAGTTTTACAGGAAGACCAGACAGAATGCATTAATACTGTTCAGTATTGGAGTAATCTGGTATGAACAGAGAAAACAGTTGATCCAAGCTCTCAAATACATTATACAATATAATATTTATTACAAGCAACCAGTTTTGAAATCCAAATGCTTATATTTCCTTTGATTTATAACTAAAATTTGAGTCACAATTGGCCATCTAGTTTCTAAGAAACATTAAACTATTTTTAGTTGTTAATATACATTCCAGTCATTGCCATCATTAGTATTGCAATTGGATTAGATTTCTCTTCATTATTGGAGATCAAGATATGTACTTACGGGGAACAAAACTGGATAAAAGCACACTTGGCATCATTACTTTACCAATACACTTTCCACATAATAAGCTCCTGATTGTAAACAGGCCATTTGCAGAAACTGCTGGACAAGAGATGGAGAGAAGATCAGAAGGTCAACTTGAGCTGCTTTCATGCATCTTTCAGGAATTCAGAACTTATGGGAAAATGTAACTTACAAAAACTTTGTAAAAGGAGAGAACATAAATTTTTAAACTGTTTCCATCGTGACAAATTATTTGTCCTTGAAAAAATGTAGCTTTTGTTAATGACTAGATTCTACAAGGCCATTTTGTTTTACAATGCCGATGGAAGTAATTTTCTTCAAATAATGTCCCTCACATTTGCTATGACTACTCAAAACTTCCATATTAACAGACAATAGTATTGGTATTATCATGTAATTTTAACATTTTAGATTAATGGCAGTGGTACATTTTTGGGTTATCTTTATTCTTTTTACTCTAGATATTTCTGGCTTCTGTGTTTAAGACTGTTCTCATAGGTGAGCTCTAGCTCCCTATGTCTCAGAGTTTTAATTTGTCACATTTAGGTAAATTCAGTAATGTGCCCAAGGAACAAAAAGCATTATTAGTTTTACCCTGTGCTTTCATGTGAACCTCCTTGTCTTTGAGAGGTGGTAAAATTATGTCACACTGGACTTTTATTTGGACTTTAACTGCCAACTAAACATATCAAACATTGAAAGGACAAGTGAAGAGTAGTCATAACACAATGCAATACCACAGAAGTTTACCACATAGGAGGCAATTTGGCCCATCACATCTGCACTGGTAACAGCAATTCAAGACTAATCCAATTTCCCCATTCTCTCCCTGTAGTCTCATAACTTTGTGTATTTCAAATATTTATCCAATTTTTCCTTAAAAAATGCAATGGCCTTTGCTTCAACTGTTCCATGAGGTAAATTATTCCATGGCCCAACAATGTATCTACTTACACTTGTCCTTTAAATTACATATTTAAACCCCTAAGTCTCTCAGTTCAGCCATATAGAGTTATCCAGCACAGAAACAGGCCCTTCAGCCCATCATGTCTGTGCCGGCCATCAAGCACCTAACTATTCTAATCCCATTTTCCAGCACTTGGCCCATAGCCTTGTATGCTATGACGTTTCAAGTGCCAATCTAAATACTTCATAAATGTTGTGAGGGTTCCTGCCTCTACCACCCCTTCAGGCAATGCAATCCAGATTCCTACCACCCTCTGGGTGAAATTTTTTTTCCTCAAATCCCCTCTAAACCTCCTGCCCCTTACATTAAATCTATGCTCCCTGGTTATTGACCCCTCCGCTAAGGGAAAAGGTTTCTTCCTATCTAACCTATCAATGCCCCTCATAATTTTGTACGACTCAATCAGGTCCCCCCTCAGCCTTCTCTGCTCAAAGGAAAACAACCCTAGCCTTTTCAATCTCTCTTCATAGCTGAAATGCTCCAGCCCAGGCAACATCCTGGTGAATCTCCTCTGCACCCTCTCCAGTGCAATCACATCCTGCCTATAGTTTGGTGCCCAGAACTGTACACAGTACTCCAGCTGTGGCCTAACTAGCATTTTATACAGCTCCATCATAACCTCCCTGCTCTTATATTCTATACCTCAGCTAATAGAGGCAAGTATCCCATAAGCTTTCCTAACCATCTTATCTACCTGTGCTGCTGCCTTCAGTGATCTGTGGACAACACCAAGGTCCCTCTGACCTTCTGTACTTCCTAGGGTCCTACCATCCATTGTATATTCCCTTGCCTTGTTAGTCTTCCCAAAATGCATCACCTCACACTTCGCAGGATTAAATTCCATTTGCCACAGCTCCGCCCATCTTACCAGCCCATCTATATCCTCCTATAATCTAAGGCTTTCCTCCTCACTATTTACGACACCAATTTTTGTGTCATCTACGAACTTACTGAGCATACCTCCTATATTCACGTCTAAATCATTAATGTACACTACAAACAGCAAGTGTCCCAGCACCGATCCCTGTGGTACACCACTGGTCACAGGCTTTCACTAGCAAAAACAACCCTCGACCATTACCCTCTGTTTCCTGCCACTAAGCCAATATTGGATCCAATTTGCCAAATTACCCTGGATCCCATGGGCTCTTACCTTCTTAACCATTCTCCCATGTGGGACCTCATCAAAAGCCTTACTGAAGTCCGTGTAGACTACATCAAATGCATTACCCTCCTCTAGTCACATCTAGTCACCTCCTCGAAAAATTCAATCAAGTTAGTTAGACACGATCTTCCCCTGACAAAGCCGTACTGATTATCCCTGATTAATCCCTGCCTCTCCAAGTGCAGATTAATTCTGTCCCTCTATTATATGGTATACTGCCATTCCATGTTTTTCCTCCTAGAGTGCATTATCTCAAAATTCTCAAATTAAACTGTAACTTCCATCTATTTCTGCTCATTCCACTAACTTGTTTATGTTTTCATTAAGTATTTTACTATCCTCCTCACTGTTTGCTAAGGCCCTTCCTTTTTGGTGTCAACAAATTTCATGATTATGTTCCCTATACCCCCGTTCAAATCATCTACCCATGGAGAAAAGGGCCTGCACTGACCCCTGAAATACACCACACCCAATCCTTCTATCTGACAAGGATCTATTTATCCTAACTCAGCCCTGTCCAATAACATTGCTGACAAGCCACAGTTGTAGTTACGGCAACATCGCTTTACCCTAGCCATTAGCTTTGGTAGAAGGCCCCTTACGTACACTCGCACATTACAGATAAATATATATGTATTTGCATAACAAATATTCAGAAACTAAGCACTCATAGCCATTTAGTAGATTAAGTAGAATAGGCATATATTCCCTGCAGTGTAGAACAATGAGTGGTGATCTCATTGAAACATATAAAATTCTTAGAGGGCTCGACAAGGTAGACACTGAGTGGCTGTTTCCCCTGGCAGGAGTGTCTAGAACTAGGGGGTCATAGTCTCAGGATAAGGGATCGGCCATTTAGGACTGAGATGAGGAGAAATTTTTTCACTCAGATGGTTGTGAATCTTTGGAAGTCTGCTCCAGACGGCTGTGGATGCTCAGTCAATGAAGGCAGAGGATGCTAGATTTTTGGATATTAAGTGAATCAGGGAATATGTGATAGGACAGGATAACGAATTGTGTTAGAAAATCAGCCGTGATCTTACTGAATGGCAGAGAAAGCTTGAGGGGCTGTATGGCCTACTCCTGTTCCTATTTCTTATGTTATTATCTTATCAAAAACATTCACAAACTCTATATTCTTACCATTTTACCTACAAACATAAAAAAAGTTAAAGTGTGCATTTGTGCAAATATGACAATTGAGATCACATGCTCAAAGACAATGTATATGATTCATTTGTTATTTACCAATCAGAAATGCAATTAGCCACATCTGGATCCCCAATTAGCCACATGTGATTAGTGGTTAACGTATTGGACAACACTGCTCTAAGTCTTGGTTTCCTGTATATAAACTAATATTTTACGCATGCTAGTACACTTTTCTAACAAACCTCATGAGACACCTTATTGAAAACCTTCTAAAAATCCACATAAATCTACCACATTTCTTTATCTATTCAATCAGTCATTTCTTCAAAAAAAAAAAATCTATAAAATTTATCAAACACTATTTGCCTTTAACAATCCATGCTGGCTATCCTTGGTTTACCCTTTCATTTTTAACTGCTTATTAATTTTACTTTGAATTACATGTTCTAAGAGTATGTCCACAATTGACATTGGATGGCTTCGTCTATAGTTACCAGGTTTGTTCTGCTGTCCCTTCATGAAAGACATTTTTACAATGGCTATTAAGCTTAATATTGTTATTTAAATTCATTCATGGGATGTGAACATCGTTTGCAAAGCCAGTATTTATAACCCATCCCTAATTGCCCTTGAGAAGATCGTAGTGAGCCACCTTCTTGATCCACTGCCATCCGTGTGGTGTAGGTACACACACAGTGCTGCTAGGGAGGGTGTTCCAGGATTTTACTCAGCGAAAGTGAAGTAACGGAAATATATTTCCAAGTCAGGATGGTGACAGGGAAGGGAACTTGCAGGCAGTGGTGTTCCTATGTCCCTGCTGCCCTTGTACTGTAGGGTTAGTATAAATGGGTGGTTGTTGGTCGGCACAGACTCGGTGGGCCGAAGGGCCTGTTTCAGTGCTGTATCTCTAAATAAAATAAAATAGATGGTAGAGATCGTAGGTTTGGAAAGTGCTGTCAAAGGAGCCTTGGCAAGTTACTGCAGTGCATCTTGTAAATGGTACACACACCTGGTGGTGGAGGGAGTGAATGTTGAAGGTGGTGGATGGGGTGCCAATCAAGCAGGCTGCTTTGTCCTGGATGGTGTTGAGCTTCTTGAGTGTTGTTGGAGTTGCACTCATCCAGGCAACAGGAGCGTATTCCATCACACTTCTGACTTGTGCCTTGTAGATGGTGGACAGGCTTTGGGGAGTCAGGAGGTGAGTTACTTGCTACAGAATTCGCACCCTCTGACCTGCTCTTGTAGCCACAGTATTTATGTGGCTGGTCCAGTTATGTATTTCTGGTCAACGGTAAACCCCCCCAGGATGTTAGCGGTGGGAGATTCAGCAATGGTAATGCTGTCGAATGTCAAAGGGGGATGCTTAGATTCTCTCTGGTTTGAGATGATCATTGCCTGGCACCTGTACAGCAGAAATGTTACACGTGCACATGTTTCAGGTACTTGTGTGGTGGAAAATAATAAATAGGATACCATTTTTTTAATACTAAAAAAAGCAGGCTTGTAGTGGCCCAAATCCCAGGCACGCATGTGCCCAAAGGGCAAAGGTGAACTGCATCAAAAATTTCTGACAGAAATTACTTGACTGGGTTTCTGAGGAGCTTGATCCACAGCATAGTTGGTAATAGCTCAAAATACTGGCTGCAGGAAGAGCTCTTAAGGGTTGCTGATTATCATAAGAGGTTAGGTTATAGGGACAACAGAAAAGATGCCGAATTGTTCATAATGACACAACAGAGACATATGAACAACACAGTTCCCTTTGATACTGAATATATGAGGGTTCAGGTGTAGATAGTGTACCTAACTTGAGTTATATGCTACCCTTCACCACTAGAATGCTAGTTGCATGAAGAGAGCTCAGTGCCCAAGCTGAGGCACTCATCCAACTCCATCACACCTGGCTGCAAATAAGAGAGTTGTTTCCTGCTCACAGGAGCAAGGCAAAGGGGAGTGTTCTCCTCAGCTTAGTACACATTTCTTAGTTGATTAATCAAACATGGCACAACCCTCAGTTGGAAACTTAACAACTGTCTCTGAGGCACCATATTGAGCACTGTGCATGACCATTGCCCTTTTGCACAGTCTTTCATTGTGTCCAGATTGCAACACATACTTTGGATGGAGGTGATAGATGCAGAATTACAAATAAATGGTCAGACTTCCAGCCCAAGGCCATCCTTTGCTATTGAGGAGAGGGGGAATTCTGGGTGGGCTTAACAGCCATGGATCTGGGGTGATCTGGGTTTTGCTGAGAGCTCCACTTAGTGTTTCTCTCCCTTCACAGAATCTGAGTGATCGGGACTGACCCTTCCTGGAAAATGGCTACTGAAGTGGATGACAATGTTTCTGTGATCTACTGAACATAAATTGAATGTGAAATGTTTCCCTTCATCAAGGCATCGTGGAACCTTGACACCTATATGGGTTCCAGACATAACTTCTTACACTCAAGGAAGACCTCCCATCATGTGAAAACTGTGTGTCCTGTCCACCACAGTATCTTCCCCGCATGAAAAATAATGAATGTGTTGCCCACTGTTTATGGATGAGGCTCATGCTTAGAATCGAGCCTTACCCTGATGGAAAATTGGTCACAAGGTCATTATGATCTTACTTGTTGAAATTAGAAGCTAATGTTTTCCAGACAGACTTCCAGCAAAGCTGGGGAATCCAGAACAGGCAGCCAGAACAATCCAAAATTGATGCAATGACTAAGTTGATGAACAGTGAGCCACGCATCCACAAAGAAGAAATGCACCTTCTACGCAAACCCACACAAAATACACTCAAGGATCAACTACTTAGTCCTGCAGAATATGCACCTTCCCCGTGATCTCATGCTGACATGGGGCCCATTCCGATCTCCAACTGTGCACCAATTACCCTCCAGCTCATGCTCACTAGCTACCGCTCATCAACATCACTGGCAGATTTTTTTGTAATGTATACAAGACAGTAACGTCTAAGAAACTATTTTACTCTGTTTACTGCCCCAAATTGGGTTGCTATTTGGAGGACAATCAAAACCAAAATCTTCACTTGCAGAATTCTCAAACTATTTCAACATAGTAAAATAATGAATCAACACCAATATCTGTTTATTCACTTTGCATTATATGTTGCCACATTCCACAGTCCATTTGTAATTAAAAGTGTTCACATCTTGTTACCTTTACTATAGATACAAGTATAAATATTAGTTGCAATGGTTTCATAGGGATAAGGAAGAGTATTTTCCAAAAATAAAAATGGTTCAGGAGAAATAACAATTAACACATTAATATAAAAAAGATGCAGCTACGTGATTCAACTCTTAAGAAAATTTGCATTTTAGCATTTCTCTTAAAAACTTATCCCCATTAATAATCAGCAGGATCATGGTTTTACAGCAATTGAATAAATCAATTTCTGTTTTTAATACATGGGATTAGGGGAGTCTCTGACTTTTTTTGTGGTGGTTTTGAAATTGTCTTCTGCAATTATGTCATTTTATCTGTCAACTGCAACTCATTGACTTTGCTAATATTAAGCTTAAGAAAGCAATATCTCAGTGTGGGGATTATAAACTTAATATATGAGTACATCAAATCATAAATTACAAAATGGTAAAGAAAATCTCTATCATAGTTAATCCTTTGGTTCCAATAGTTTTGAATACATTTAATTTCAAAACATAAATGACTGACAGAAGTAACAACTGAACTGTACATGCTGGTACAAATCTGCAACCATATGAATGAACTTTTGGAAAATCTTCAATTTATCCATGCTCTTGAAAATATATCTCAATTAATAATTTGCAGGACCACTGTTTTGCAGTGACTGAATAAATCAAGTTCTATTTTTAAGAGATGAATTTTGGATATCTTACCAGCTTTTTGGTGATAGCATTTCAGGATCCTGCTTGCTAATAATTAGGCCAATTGCTTTTGATTATGGAATAAATTAAATTATATTTTTATTATATGGAAATCAATGTAAGGAAGTACTTCTGGTGCACTAAATGCCAGGCCCCTGCAGACAAAGACTGATGATTTATGAAAATAATATTCAAAAGACTGTAGAAGTAAATCCTTTGCTCCTTATATTAAAGACTGGCCATCCAACACTACCTATGGTTTATATATATATGCTGTGGTACCTAAACATTCCCATTAGACCATCTACATTTTAATAATGTTATTAAGCATTTCAGGAATTTACACAGCTCCAATCTTTTAAATCTCAAGCCTTCAATCAACTTGCATTTGTGTATGTGATTGATTAAAATAATCACAGATTCCCAGCCAGACTAACTTAATGAGCAATATTGCAGACAACTGCTTCAAAATGTATTGAACAAGGAAAGTCAACATCCATCTAGCTGACCTGACATGGAATTAATGTAATTTCCCTGATGTGGAGTTGATAGCATTTTCCATTTAGAACTTTAAATAATTCACATCATATTCAAACTAAAGTCCCAATTTTTCATCATTTGGAATGGGCAAGCACTAAAGGAAAAAAATGACTGCTAAGTGCAACTGGCCAAATATGTTAAGAATACAGTTGCCAAGGGTTTTAGTGTTACAACACACCGATACCATATGTAGATATGGTCTTTCAAAAGGCATTAGATAAATTACCATAGAGAGTTATGGAATAGTACAACACAGGAGGCATTTGGCCTATCAAGTCTGCACTGGCTCTTTCAAAAAGCAATCCAGTTACTTAATTGGAAAATTGAAGCACATAGGATTAAAGGGATGGTGGTAATTTGGATATGTAACTGGCCAAGGGATAAGAAGCAGAGAGAAGTGGTGAATTAATGTTTTTTAACTGGAGAGAATTATGCAGTCAGGCTCCCTTGGGATCAATATTTGGGCCATTCCTTTTTTTGTTATATTTAAATAAGCTGCACTTGGGTCAATTTGAAAGCTTACAGATAATACAAAGCTTGGAAATGTAGTAAACAAGGAGCAGGATAGTAGCAGACTTCAGCAGGTTTTAGACAAGTTAATTAAATGGGCAGACAGGTGGCAGAGGCAATTTAATGTAGGTAAGTGTAAGGTGATGTGAGGAACAACATGGAGAGACTATAATCTGTACTATTTAATAGTACTTTTTTGGGGGGGGGGGGAAATGCAAGAGCAGAGGGAGCTGGAAGTACATATTCACAGATCTTTGAAGGTAGCAAGGCATGTTGATAAGGCAGTTAAGGAAGCCTATGGGATACTTGACTCTAAACAGGGTGCTGAACACAAAAACAAGGAAGTAATTTTAAACCTTTACAATTCACTAATCAAGCCTCAGGTAGAGTATTGTGTACAATTCTGGGCACCATATCAAGGTCTTGAAGGTACAAAGGAGGTTTACTAAAATGGTACCAAGAATGAGGCAGTTGAATTATGTGAAGAGATTAGAGAAGTTGGGATTGTTATTCTTTAGAGAAGAGAAGGCTAAAGGGAGATGTAATAGGGATGTTCAAGGTCATAAGGAGTTTTGACAGAGCAAGTAGGGCGAAAGTGTTTCCTCTGGCAAGTGGGTCACTAACTAGTGGTCATAGATTTTGAAAAGTTGGCAAAAGAACTAGAGGGGAAATGAGGAAGAATTTCTTCAGTGTTAAGATCTGGAATGTACTACCTGGAAGGATGGTGGAGAGACTTTCAAAAGGCAATTGGACATGAACTGAAAAAGACTATTTTGCAGGGTTATGGGGAAAAGGCTGGGGTATGAGATTAAATTGGACAGCTCTTTGCAAAGAGTTGGCACAAGTACAATGGGCTGAATAGCCTCCTTCTGTGCTATGTGATTTATGATTCCAAGATCTGCTAATGTAAATTAAGCCTTTGTATTTTTTTTTATTTGGGCGGAGAGGGAGGTGAAGAGACATCCTCTAGTCATTAAGTGTTGGCAGTATCAGAAACATAGCAGGAAAATATCCTTTGACTGCTAGTTCCAGCAAAATTTTGAACATTTTTAGAATGCTTTCATGAGCAAATCTTCCTGCTGGGTTTATATAATTGTTAACACTTAAAAATCAAAAGAAACATTTCTCCTGATAACTTTTTTAAAAAACAGAACAAGTTGATGGTATGCTGATTACTTACACTGAAGTAAAACTTCATGGTGGAGATGAGCATTGCAGATAATGAGAAATACAGTGCACTGAACTAAAAGCATATAAATGTTACCATAGAATTAAAGCATCACGTGTAGTCAGTGTTTGTATTAACTTATTGGTTGTCTGCTATCCAAAATAAAAGCTGCATGCAGCAGCTTGAAATTTCGATCATAAGTTAGATGCTATACAATACAAACTAATATCTTATTCTGTATTTTCTGCATTTGCACAAAGTATGTTTAAAACACGTTTAGCAGGCTTAATGGGTTTAGCTGCCAAAACTCAACTGTAACTTTTTTATGGCCATCTTCAGTGTTCTACTTTACGAATCGTACCAATTGTCTACACCGAAGAAGGAACCATTCCCATCATTAAAAACCGAACGATGGACCGGAAGAGTTGATTTGAATGAGGGAGAAGTGATTTCTTGAAAAGATCCTCACTGCAGCAAGACTTTATTGAAACGCCTGTTACTTACTGCATATTGTTTTATTGGGCCAAATGGTCACTCGCGCTGCCAATGTTAAAGACATCTCTGTTTAGAGCTAAAAGACCATGACAGGTGGACGATATCCTGGATTGCAAACTTTCACCGTTTCTAATATAACAAAAACCTATTCTGTTCACGGCTGCCTGTACAAGCGATATATCTTCGACTTTCCCAATTGAGAACTAACGGCGCTTCTCTACATCCAAAGAACAAAGCTGAATCTAGCTTCCTAGCGTTATTTTTTTTCACGAGATACACAAGAAGCTTAAGACTATCATTTCGCCTTCCGCAAACCGAATACTTTGCGTACGTTACAGCCGCCTGGCTAAGTAAGGCAAAGTGTTGGTTTTCTCCTTTGCACTGAAAGTAAATCTTGGGCAGCCAGCTGCAAACTGCTTGGTTCCGAGAGTCGGCTGCTGGCTGGAAGGAGACGTGTTTATTGATCAATGAGATATCACCCAGTCGACATGGAGCAAGTTTGCTGAGCTTGCTTCGCCCCGTTCCCATCGCTCGCTATATGAAATAGCCATATTACAATCCACTGCAATTATTAAACCCCACTATCACAGATGACCGAAGGTGAAACAATACAATGATATGTAATATTATGAGACATTTATTTAAACGACGCCAGTTTAAATATTGCATTAGAAACCCAGGCCTATATTCTTAGATCCGAAGCAACTGAGACGAGACTGTATTCCCTACCTTTCGAAAATCAGTCGAACCATAAAAATGCAGAAAGCCAGAGGAAAGGCCAGGTAGAGGTCTTCCGCCTGCGGGAAAGTGGCTTCGTCCGTGTTTTTCAGATCTGCCCAGGTTACGTTGTGGGGCAGCCAAAACCTCTCGTTCCAGAACCAGGCTAGGATACCTGCCATGTTCAGTGCTTGGTGTGTGCGACTGGGGACGATTGAATGGCTTGTGGCTGCAGCTGCTGAGCTCTGCCTGGATCACTCCTTATTCCGTGTGTGTGTGTCTCTCTCTCTCCCTCTGCGTGATGCACTCGACCTGACTGAATCGCTCTTGCAGATGGACTACAGATTTCTCCTCTCCCTTTCTTTCTCTCGTCTCTCACACAGTGTCGTCTACCTCCAATGGGAAGTTTCACACACCATCTACTCTACACCAAGTGATTGGCTCCCACAACTGTCGCACACTATTCACCACAGCAAAAAGGAAAGTGGACCTACGGGTCAAAGTCAATGCATCATGTTACAGATGATTAAAGCAGATTGTTCTGAGTAACAAATATAATTAATAACAAAATGTGCCCTTTCAGTTCACAAACTCTGCAGGACCGACAGCGATGAAGATGGGAAAATATGCTAACAGCCCCGTAATGTTATATTTGTTCATGTCTAATAATTTTACCATGATAATTATAGTCTAATTTAGATGACTATAATAGGATGAATAATACAAGTAACAATAGCGTATGTTTAAAGCAAGCTCAATCCAATTAGAATCTTAGTTTTTCTTTTCTTTACGTTAATAAAATATGTCTTGTTTCCTGTTTATTATTCCTAGGAGAATAATTTTAGGAATATATATTACTTGTATTATTTTGGTCATTTTGGCTCATCCAATGCCTGACTATATTTTATCCAGTATTGTATTTTTAAAATATTTTTGACAATGCGGGATACATAAGATTATATTTAGATGGGTTGTTAATTTTATTTTATTTAGTGTAATGTAGATTAAGATTTAATCTATTTAATGCATATTCATGTCAATCAACTTGCTAGATATTCCCTTCATTACAGATGGGACTGCACTTCAAACCAGGTGTTTCCTTGGCTGTGAAGCTTTTCACAACTTCAGGACGTTCCTGTGTTTTATAACCAATGAAATACTTTTGAAGTGTAGACACTGTGGTATTGTAGGAAATGCAGCCAATTTATGCACAGCAAGACCCCACAAACAGTAATGGGATAATGGCTAGTTAATCTGTTTTAGTGATGTTCAGGGATGAATATTGGGCAGGCCATTAATGAGAACTCCCGTGTTCTTCTTCAAAATAGTACCATTGGTATTTTACATCTCGCTGAAAGGGCAGGTCAAGTCTCAGTTTAACATCTTATCCAAAGGAGAGCACGTCCAATAGAACAGCACTTCATTACTGAACAGCATTGGCAGCTTAAATGTGTTCAAGTCTGTGGAGTGGACCTTGAACTCAAAAACTTTTGACTCAGAGTTGAGATTGTAAGTAATTCATTAGCATTCAAATTTGACAATTACTGTTAACTGATCTAATAATATTGCTGTAAAGTTGGTGTAACCAATTGGACAGTTCAGTGAAAATCTGATTTTCTTGATCTTTGCTCGTTTTTTATCTCCCTGGTCCAATTTTGTGCAATAAATCCTCATGGGTTAAAGAAGCAGCTTGGAAGCAAATTCAGGTAAATGAGGGAAAAATTACATCAGGATACTGTAAAAGCAATTTTCACCAGTTACCCACCTATAAAACTGTGCAGCTAAGGTTTTTAGGCACTGAGCTGCATGGAGCCACAGAAGGAGGCCATTCAGCCCATTGTGTCTGTGCTGGCTGAAAAAACTAGCCACCCAATCCAATCCCATCTTCCAGTACCTGGTCCAAAGCCTTGCAGGTTACAGCACTTCAGGTGCATATCCAGGTACTTTTAAAATGAGTTGAGGTTTTCTGCCTCCACCACTGATCCAGGTAGGCACCCACCACCCTCTGGGTGAAAAAGTTCTTCCTCATGTCCCCTCTAATCCTTCTACCAATCACCTTAAATCTGTGCCCCCTGGTAATTGACCTCTCCGCAAGAGGAAACAGGTCCTTACTGCATAAGGCAGTATGTTTAAAAAACTCAGGAAAAAGCTTGGTAATGGCTTGAATTTTCTGATTCAGCAGCAATCCCACCAATTTGATGGTGAAATGGGCATTGTGCCCATCTGTCTCACAATACCTGGATTATTACTATTGTTGTTGTTATTAGAATTGTTACATATTGTGCCACTTCATCCCTATCAATCATGCAGCAGAGTTTGATATAGTTAACCACTTCATCCTTTTCATTGCCCTTTTCTCATTATTCAGTCACCAGAATCCCCATTGATCTGTCCTTAGCTCTCTTTATTTTGCTCATTTACATGCTGACCTTCAATGATATCATCTATAAGCATGGAGTTATTGACTATGTTTGGGTGCTACCTCTCCACCACTTCCCTCAATCACCTTTATGCTGTTAGAATGCTTGTCTGACATTAAGCAATGAATGAGTCAAAATTCCCTTCAACTGAACATCAAGACTCCCCTAATACATAGAATTTGAAATACTCATTCTCATCTTCAACTTCCTTCATTGCGCTCACTCCCCTATTTTCTGCTTCAAATGTATATTTCAGGATAGAAGAAAGCCATTTGACCCATTGTCACTCTTTGCCTAACAATCCCACTATAATCCTGTATCTTTCTCTGAAGCCTCCTCCAGCCTTATACCCTCTTCTGCGCCCTTCAATTCTTCATTCTGGCATTTTGTTAATCCCACCATCATTCTGTCTATCATTTAGCAGAGTCTTCAGCCACTTTGGCTGTATCATTTGGAGTTCCCTCTTTAAACCCTTCCACCTACTCACATTTCTGTTAATCTTTATGTATCTTCTCAAAGTCCATCTTTTGGTCATTTTCCCTCTTGGTGTTTATTCGTTTATCTATTTTATTTACTTTTTCCTCCTCTGTATTGCATCTTGGGAATTTTTTCTACAATAGACACTAAATAAATGCAAGTTGTTGTTAAACATTGTTTGCATGATTGACATTTAATGTGTGCCAGGAAAATATATTTTTGATGTGTCCTTTATAAGAAGGTATGCAAAATCTGCCTAACAAAAAGATAACTTTGATAATGAAGACCATCAGTTAAGCTGTATGTAGACATGATTATCTTGAATGCAGTAGAATTGGCACCAGCTGTGTTCACGGCAGGTCAATTTCATAAAAGGAGCCCTGAAACAGCTGCCAGGTCCCCTATTTGCCTTTGCAAATAATCTAATGCTTGTTTCAGGTTCAGGCACTGGACACATATTTCAGCTGTTGCAATATGGCAGGCAGTGCACTTCTCCTGTTTTAGTGCCTGACTGTGCCAATGAATTTCTAGGCCAGTGTACCTCAGTAATCATGCCTTTGAGAAACTTAACATCAGCCTGCAAAAGGGGCAGTAAACGAACATGACAGAAACAAGTAAGAGAGCCTCTTCTGTCTCTGAATACCTTAGTGTCATCCACATAAAATAAGATCTGAGGTTCCAATTGTAGTGGTTCCAGTCTGAATTTAATGAAGGAATGGAAAGGGTGGGAGAATTATGGAATCCCTGTGGTAAATAAGTCCAACTATATATTACCATAGGGTCCAAAATCCATTTGTAATGTGGTGGAAAGATAAAGATAAATAACATACAAAGGGGAGTATACCAGACAAAACATTAGCCATATGTTGAACAGGAAGACCTTAGCACTGTAGCTTTGGTAAATGACAAAGATAATCTATTAATTTCAGTACATGTTAACTGTTTCTCTCTCCACAGATACTGCCTGACCTGCTCATTGTTTCTAGCATTTTCTGTTTTTATTTTATGAGATACAGATCTGATTACATACATCAGTCCTTCTGCTCCATATTTTTTTTATATTGCTTACATTCATTACATAATTCCTTAACCAGTCTTCTTTTATTAAATAGCTACCTTCATTTTTTATTCAATACCCTCCTTAATTTCTCAATTTAATTAGTTTTCTCATCTAATTCTTCCTGTCCTGCCTTCACTGTATCAATCAACTTCTCTTGCTCATCTAGTTCCTTTTTGTTTTTGACACAGCTCACACTTCAAGCCATTTATTTCATTTCCCCTTTTATATCCTTCAGTTTTTGCTGTGACTAATTTCTTAGTTTCTTCTTTCAAAAAGCACTTTGCCCTAATTTGTTCATTTTCTGTCTTTCAGCCGTAAGTTAAGAGAATAGATTATTTGTGTCTTATGTTTATTATCCTAGGTTATCCCTGCATTTTTGTATTTACCTGGAAGCTTGTATTTCTTCAGCTTAATGAGGCTTTTATCCCATGTAGGGGACATAGGAGAGAATCGGATCAGACAAGTCATGATTATGTTTTGATTAGTCCGAACCTCAATATGAATTGGACTTTGCCTTTAGCTTTGTCCATGGTATTAATTCTGTCTATCCCCAATATTTATCAGATGTTGTAACATAGGTGTCTATTAACTTTAGCAAGGATCGCTTCCAGTAATTCTGCATCCTAAATACCTGGTTTGTATTATTATTCATTATGGAATTCCATTAAGTTTTATATCCTTAAATACCTGGTCTCTTTTTGCTTTTTAAATTCCTTTTTCATTTTTTTAAATTCTTGGATTGACTCCTCAGCTTTATTCAAGTTCTATTTCCAGAGTGGGCTGTTAATTTTTTTTTCTATCCTGTCCTCAGCAGTGAATATTCTCTGCTGTCTCCTACATCAGAAAAAATCCAATTGCAGTTTATTGGTGTTATGCACTAAACAAAGGTTTATCAAGTATATTTTGCAATTATAGTATGCAAAGTTTTGCTCTGTTTTTGATGCCATTGTAATTGACTAAAGCCTGGATCAGAGATAAGCCAGCCATTGCTGCAAATCACCAAGCTCCCTTGTGTTTACTGTTGATGTCAATGAGGAAGAAGATGTACTGATTAGTCCTCGCAAATGAACAGGGAATCAGTGACCTGCTTAATGCAGCTATGTACTGCTGACTGGGAGATGTTGTTGATGTCCCTCGTAGCAGACTGGAATGAGCTCGTGGCAAAGAAGTTAAAACTGTGGTGACATTGAGAGCCATTGGAAAAGCATGGTCCCTTGGTCCAGCAGGCAGCAGAGGTCTGCAACAGCCTTCTTGGAGGAGTACAACCTTTTGATGCACTACTCTTCAGTTAGATTCAAGGAACTGGTTCTTGGTCAGTACACCATGTGTACTGGGTATAGCCTCCCATGAGCATCCTTATCTGTTGTCTTTTAATAGGCCTAGCTGCTGCTGATCCTCTTACTAAACCATTCCACTATCCAACTGAAACTGACAATAATAGCACCCATGGTAAGTAGACAGAGCTTATTAAGGGTAAGTAAGACAAAAAATGTAAGAAAGAAGCAATCTGGAAGCTGGGAACTCTCCTGGCAATCCAATAGCACAATGACACTCAGCAGCATTCTCAATTCCCCTTGCTCTAAAGAACTTCGTTGAGCTGCATTGACCTGAAACAGGTGACTGAAGGTGCTTTGTGTTGATACTATCTCTTTACACAGAGAGAAAATAAAAAGCTCCCAATGCCAAACAATGAATGTTGACAGTATGTAGAGATTTACATATCTGAGAGTTACTGGATTCAACCCTTTAAATTCATCTTGGGTAGTAATTACCAGCTTTATTTCTAAGATAAAACATCTGAATTGTATGTTGTAACACGTTGCTTACTAGACCATAAACTGTGATACATTACACATGATGAACTAACCGGATGGCTTTTTTAAATTTATTCTTTCTTGGGATCTGAGCATTGCTGACAAGGCCAGGATTCATTGCACATCCCTAATTGCCCTTGAGAAGGTGGTGGTGAGCTGCCTTCTTGAACTGCAGCAGTCCATGTAGGTTAGGTACACCCACAGTGCTGTTAGGGAGGGAGTTCCAGGATTTTGACCCAGTGACGGTGAAGGAATAGCAATATAGTTCCAAGTCAGGATGTTGTGACTTGGAGGGGAATTTGCATGTGGTGGTGTTTCCATGTGTCTATTACCCTTGTCCTTCTAGGTGATAGATGTTGGAAGGTGCTGTTGAAGGAGCCTTGGTGAGTTACTGGTAAAAGCAGTGCAGGTAAAAGCACTGGATGGGCCTGAAAAGTATTAGATTCAGTCTCTGGTATGAGCTGAGATATTTGATTTCAGACAACATAGTAGGTATGTTACAATTAGCCTCAACACTCTTGAGCTTGGGAGTGGAAAAAGCACTATCCATTATCCCCTGCTGGAAGGTGTGTGTGCGTGTGTGATGTCACATGAGGATAGTGCAGCTGTAGAGGTATAGTTATGGACTTCTCAATCAAGTAGCTTGTTAATGCGTCGTCTACATTCACTCATGAAGAACTGTCATTTGCATGAGGTACAAAAGTACTGCTGGATTTGGTGGTGATGTACTCCAGTGCAAATCACTATCTTGAGAAGTGGACGGGAGAAAGGGGACAGAAAATTGGAAATATATACATAACCTGTGTGGCGTGATCATTATTTTCTGCAATTTCCTTTTGCTAATTGCTTATTTAATGAAGTTCCCAAATGCAGCATTGTGGAGAGGGCATGCTGATAGAGGTGTATGGAAACTTTAATCTGTTCTTATCAAGCTCGTAGCTAAAAAACATCATAATTTCCAGCACCTGGTAGTTATATTGCTAAGAAGTTTTAAAAAAAACAATTAATGCAATATATATTTTTATAAATGTGTTATTAAAAGAAGTGTAGTCATACAACATTTCCTAAATGCAATTTAGCTTATGGAAATATAATGATGTTCCATGGTATTTATATTGTTATATTTATGGATATATTAGGCAGTTAGCGACAGACAGCAACACCAGTCATTTATTATACTTGCACTTGCCCCTAGACTTTCTATGAGCTTTTGCACTAGAAGTTCCTGTCAGCCAACCAATCGCAGCACCCTCTACACAGCTTCTGGGTCTTGTTGGGAATAGGATAAACAATGCCTCAACCAATGAGATTGAAGAATCATTAATGAGCAGCACAACCAGGAAGTGTCAGTTAGAACAGTGAATTCAATGTCAAATTAAGTACAAAAAGTGAAATAAAGAGGAGAAAGAATAAAATAAATATTTTCATTTTTAATTTAAATCTCCAACAGTGATTCAAATATAAAGGAATGAGACTCCACATTTGCTAAAGTTAATTTTCAGTGCCAGAGTGGTTATTCGGCAGTAATTAAGACTTAGCACACCATTAAAAGTATACTTACACTGGAATGGACAAGTCCTAACTGCTTCTGGTGACTTTAATATAAATACAATAATGCCATGTTGTTAAATGTGTTTCGACAGTACTCAGATGGTGAGATACTGTTATCACACAGTTTCTGGAAGAACAAGACAGCTCGGACAGCAACCTCCTGATTTATGTGCGTATGCAGTGGCTGAAAGTAGCTGTCATGTTACATGTTAATAACATTGTTATGACCAGGTGAGAAAGAGGTCCAGGGTTCCCTTTCAGCCTTCACCTGGTCTTAATGTAACTGGGTTTAATTTTAAATACACCGTGTTTTTTTAGCTCCCCCTTGGTGAATCCTTGTTCACCACTTTCCAATTATAAGGCAAAGAAATAAGCACAAACAGGTTTTCTTAGATTTAAAGAAGAAAAATTGAAATTTATTAAACTTAAACTTAAGCTCTAATTTGTTTAATGCCTATGGATACACGCCGCGCCCCACACTAGCAGTGCATACGCGATACACACATGCAAATAGAGACAGAAAAGAGCAGAAGAAAAATAAAGTGGAAAGGTTTAATGCAATATCTGAAGAGTTGTTGCTATGATTCTTCAAGCTCACTGTAGAGTTCTTGATTGTAGGTAGATCTTGCTTTTCGTTGGGGCCCAGTATTCTTCTTAAACATTATTCACTGTTAAGAGGCTTTTCTCTCTTGGGGTTCATGTGTCTTCAGTGGATTCAGAGGCTTGTGAGAAAGAGATGGGAGCAGATAGGACAGAGATCTTCTCAGTCCAGGAGCAAACAGCTTTCTGCCCAAACTCTTTGTGCAAATTCAAAAAACTCAGATTGCCCAGCAGGTTATTCATGCGACTAGCTGGTTTGACCATGTCCATTTGTGTATTTGGCCATCTTAGCAGTCAACCTGAAATACGAGCTCCCCCACTTTCAATGTCTGGTGATCAAAAGTCCATTGTGGGTTGAATGTCAGGGAAAGGCTGCTTTGTCCTTCCAAACACCGTCAGTTAATATGCACATGTCTTTTCCAGCCGCGGCTGATCTGTTCAACAAGTCCTTCCCTCATTCCGGTAACAGTTTAAAATCAATGTTCATAACAAAATTAATGTGCCTCATTCTTGGCAGGTGGGGGCCTAGCATGACAACATGCTGATGGCCTCACCGTTATTTTAACCACAAAATCTGGTCCATTGTGTAACTTCTTCATGTTGATGCTCTGTTGCTGAAGATTTTCTGAATGTACATCATTACAGCAAAACACAAGTGAACATTTTATCGTATTTGTGTGAAGCTGGATTTTTATTTTCAACAGTATGCTGTTGAGTTTCCTCAGAGCATCCCCTGCTATATCATCATAACTTCAATGGAAATTTGGCGAAAACTCAGAAATTCCTGTCGAATTACTGTCGCCATATTAAGTCCATTCTGCAATTAATCCTTCCTTCCTTTTGAGTTTATTTGGTTTGCATTCTTTTCATCCACGAACTTGGATTATGGTATAGTTTGAACCAAGTTACAGAGATATATATAGTTACTCTTTAGTGCTGCTGTTTATTAGGTATCAAGAGTAATGCATTAGTGGGGCGTGGATAACTTTGCCAGTTTTCCTTTCCCTTCTGAAAGAATGCACTTATTATTGTTCTCTGTGTTGAAACTCATGCAATAAGGACAGGTGAGAATTTGAGATTGCAACCACGATACTGACAGTAATGCTTTACCCCAAAATCATTTATTCATCTGTCTAAATGCCTTTTTAGTGCGTGCTGCTAAAAGTAAATTTACAGTGAACATTATTGTGCACATGGTGAATTTTTACCTACGGTGTTAGCCCTGGCTCAGTTAGTAGCACTCACACTGCTGAGTCAAAAGGTTGTGCATTCAAGTCCCACTCCAGCACTTCAGCATAAAAGTCTAGGCTGAGGGAGTCCTACTTTGTTGGAAGTATCATCTTTTGGATGAGATGTTATCTGAGGCTTTGTCTGAGCTCTCAGGTGGATGTAAAAGATCCCGTGGCACTGTTTTGAAGAAGAGCAAGGGGAGTTATCCCCAGTGTTGTGGCCAATATTTAACCCTCAATCAATATCACTAAAGTAGATTATCTGGTCATTATTGCATTGCCGTCTATGGGAGCTTGCTGTGTGCAAATTGACTGCTGTGTTTCCTACATCACAACTTTACCTGCAAAATGCTTTGGGACATCCTGTGGTCATGAAAGGCACTATATAAATGCAAGTCTTTTTTTTTACAGGTATTAATGTTGACAATATGAAATGATGCCCTGCTTCAAGTACTTGTGGAGGTTAAAGCATTGCTAAAACAGATGGAAAATCCCTTTGGTAACTAATCACAATCTACCTTCAAAAAGACCCAACTTAAAGGTACATAGTATTTCAGAAAATTTAAATTATAAATTCTCTATTGTGTTTAAATTAAAATTAATGAGTGACATGCACAACTGACTCGACCACTACTGTACTTTGGTTCGCTTGGTCCTTCTAACAAATATTCAGCTGTCTAATGTCTGAAAATGAACCATTTTACAGTAATGCTTTATTGAGCCACAATTGTAATATTTATTGCAGTTTGAAAGCAACATTTTAACAATTGTGTAGTATTCTGTGATTGCAATAATTCTAAACACAGACTGCATTAATTTTGAACATAATAATAGAGATTCTATACAAAATACTTTTTCACACTTCTTACTATAATTAGATTTTTATATAATTCCCTAAATTTAATAGCTCGGTGAGACTTTACTGAATTTGCCAATGTGTACAGTTAGTGTTTCATTTAGCCTATTTGATAGAAGGCTATTATTGCACTCCAGTGTGAAACAAAGTATATTGCATATTATAATAACGTGCTATCTCTGGCTCCCACTACTACTGTAAATCTATCATCATCATTTATATGTAGACTTAAAACTCACTGTACAAAATTGAAATGGCAAGAGTAGTTTTTTATGCAGTAAAGCAGCTGGCAGTAATTTTGACAAGGTATTTAAGATTTTTGTCTGCGTGTGAAGTTCAGGACTGAGTATGCATGCAAAGTCCATTACTTGATGGAAGGATTATTATTTTTGGGCCACTCTGGTTTTCTAGCTAATCCCCTGCACTGAGGATTTTATTGATGGTTGTTAGTCTCATCTAGAGAAGTCGTAAATGGTTTGCCATTCTGAGGTTCTGATGTGTCCATCACATATCTAATAACACCACTAAAATGAATAAGACTTAAACTGAGTGTAAAATAACAATGATGCACAGACTTCTATGATAAGAAGGAGTTGTGGGGAAGTGAAAAATTTCACAATGGGGCAGTTCGATGTGCTTATCTGAGCTTGGGGATAAGACACAATGCAGCGCCCATTTTCAAGTACCAAATGGCCTCCTAAATCTGCATCATAGTGGGCAGGAGGCATACAATCATTACAAGCTGGAAGTGTGTCACCTGGAAACCATATTGGTAAAAGACAAAGAAATTTCCAGGCAGTGGCCCATTGCAAGATCATATTACCCTGAGGCAGCCAGCGTCTGCAGCACGCAGGAAAGCCAGGTTTACACACGCCACTGCTACCTGATTGCCAACACTATCCACCACTAAATGCCACTGCTATCACTCGCCCCACCCCTCCAGCCTCCTCCCCATCCCCCGCTACCCACCACCACATCAATCTCAGATGCTACCTTCCTCCTGGCCAGTGCTACCTCCTGATCCAATTGCCCCCCACTTTAATCATTTACCTGAGGGCCACTGCTGGCTTTGCAATGAGCTGCCCTTTACTATCTGCAGCTTGCCATCTCAATGGTAATGAGGCCTAATTCTCATTTTCCAGTGTTTCTTGGGCCTCAGCATTCAATGTTCTCTGCCCCCGAATTTCTAGGCTATGGTTTAGGCAAACAGGAAATTTTTCTAACCCATGTATATTTGAAATAAGAGTACATGATACTACACAGAGTAACAAAAGTGATACAGCATAGTGCAGATTTAAAACAACATGCCAATCTGAACTTGCCATTAACTGTAATAGTAAAATTGAATATTTAAGTGGAGATGCATAGAACATCAAAGATTTTAGTGCAACATTTTCAGCAAGTGTAAAGAGGATTTTACAATGGTATGTGAGATGAGCATGGCACTGATATCAATTCTAATGTGCTCCAATAGTGTAATAATTGTCTTGCTATATTTCATCTTGGAGCAGATTGTTAGGAATGTTCTTTCAGAAAAACTGGAGCAACACTTGCTTTTCATTGTAATTCACTAAGAATATCATAGGTGTACAATTTTGAAAGGGGAAGTTCTTAAGAATATGATTTTGTTAGTAGATGAAAAAATATCTGCCTGTTACAACAAGCCTGCAGCAATAATCATTAATGCTTTGCAATGAACCAACATACTATTTACCCAATGCATATATCATTGATTGTTAATGAATGTAGCACCAGACTGCATCATATTTAGAAGGAATAATAAAATGGTAGTTGAGAAAAGTCTGATATACTTAGGGCCTGTATGCATTGATAATGTCTATAATTGATCATTCCAAAGAAATTTATAGTGGGGAGGATAGCTTCTCAATATGAAAGGAGGCAACAAGAATAGAAATTTGGTGTTGAAAGAGTGAATCTCATGTCAACTACTTAGGGAACCTGACAAGAAGTTGAGAAAACACTTCATAAATTATTGAAGTACATAATTGTTCCTGAATATTACTGTAAAGTAGCAGCATGGGACATAAATGGACATAAAGGAAAGTAGTAGTAACAGATGTGTAAAAACTGCTGTAATGATACAGTCAAGGAAATAGAAAGAAAAGTGGTAGAAGTGAAAAACATGCAAATTACATATGCTGTTCCCAATAAGAACGAGATGGGAAGAGGACATTTTTAAGGGGAAAACACCATGTCTGAATTTCTATTTGTGTTGTGTTGTGAGGAACATCCCAAATGGCGAGAGGCTATTCATCCTCAATGCACGTGTTGGGGCAGACAGTGAGTCATGGCCAACGTGCCTCAGTTGGCATGGGGTGGGCAAGATCAATGATAACGGACAACGCCTTCTTGAGCTTTGTGCCCTGAATGAATTCTGCATCACCAACACCTTCTTCCAGGGCCGACATCGCCACAAGGTATCATGGCGTCACCCAAGTCATTGGCACCAACTAGACCAAGTCATCATGAGGAGGTGCGATCTGCCCAATTTTCTTCACACCCACACCTACCATATCACAGATGGCGACACAGACCACTTTCTTATCAGCAGCAGAGTGACGGTGCACCCCTGAAAGTTCCACAGCTCCAAACACAATTACCCACCATGCATAAACAATGATGCCAAATACCAGCACTTCGCACTGTTGCTAGAACGCTTGCTGCCCACCAAAGCCTTAACGGGAAGCACTGATGCTGGCATCGATGAAAGATGGAAGTCACTAAACTCAATCATCCATGAAGCAGTAGAGGCATCATTTGGTAAAGCGAAACCCACAACAAGGGCTGGTTTGAAACCTACTCAGCTGACATGATATTTGTCATTGATGCAAAAAACAAAGCCTACATGATGCACAACATAAACCTGACAGCTAAGAAACTGCATGACCTGAAAGTAGCCAAGAAGCCATGCAAAGGAAAGGGAGATACTGCATAAAAAAACACTTGAATAGTTTATGTCAAGAAATCCAAACTGCATGTGACAAAGGAAATCTACGAGCCGTGTATGAAGGGATCAAGAGGGCACTTGGCCCTGCCATCACCAAAGATGCTCCCCTGAAGTCGGCAAATGGTGAAGTACTCACCAACAGAAGTAAACTCCTGTTAGTCAGACATCTCCCAGTCTGCACTCGACGCTCTCCCACAACTTTCTGTCATGGATTAATTAGATGAAGAACAATCATTACTGGAGCTCGAGAAGGCCATAAACCACCTAGCAAACAGAAGAGCACTCAGCAAGGATGGAATCCCAGCCGAACTGCTCAAGCTCGGAAAGTCTCATCTATTGCCACACCTATATGACCTTTTCCATCTCTGCTGGAAAGTAGGCTCTGTTCTACAGGAGATACGTGATGCCAAAATCAGCACGCTATGCAAAAACAAAGGTGACAGAGGAGACTGCAACAACTACAGGGGCATCTCACTCCTTAGCATCACGTGAAAGGCCTTTGCTAAGGTCATACTTAAAAGACTCCATTTACTTGCAGACTGAGTGTACCCGGAAGCGCAGTGCGGTTTCCGTGCTGGAAGATCTACTGTGGATATGATCTTCTCCATATGCCAGCTAAAACAGAAGTGTAGGGAGCAGAAGTGTAGGGAACTCGCTAAGGCATTCAACACTGTCAGCAGAGCAGGGCTCTTTGAGATTTTGGGAAAAATTGTCTGTCCTCTGAAGCTCCTCAGTCTCATCCGTTTCTTCCATGACAACATGCACTGTACTGTTTGATGGCTCCACTTCCGACAGTTTCGGAGTGAAGAATGGAGTGAAACAAGGTTGTGTCCTAGCCCCACTCTGTTTGGATTTAGACGTGAATATAGGAGGTATGATCAGTAGGTTCGCACATGACATGAAAATTGGTGGTGTCGTAAATAGTGAGGAGGAAAGCCTTAGATTACAGGATGATATAGATGGACTGGTAAGATGGGCGGAGCTGTGGCAAATGGAATTTAATCCTGAGAAGTGTGAAGTGATGCATTTTGGGCAGACTAACAAGGCAAGAGAATATACAATGGATGGTAGGACCCTAGGAAGTACAGAAGGTCAGAGAGACCTTGGTGTACTTGTCCATAGATCACTGAAGGCAGTAGCACAGGTAGATAAGGTGGTCAGGAAGGCATATGGGATACTTGCCTTTATTAGCCGAGGCATAGAATGTAAGAGCAGGGAGGTTATGATGGAGCTATATAATATAAAATGCTAGTTAGGCCACAGCTGGAGTACTGTACAGTTCTGGGCACCACACCATAGGAAGGATGTGATTACACTGGAGAGGGTGCAGAGGAGATTCACCAGGATGTTGCCTGGGCTGGAACATTTCAGCTATGAAGAGTGACTGAAAAGGCTAGGGTTGTTTTCCTTAGAGCAGAGAAGGCTGAGGAGTGACGTGATTGAGGTACACAAAATTATGAGGGGCATTGATAAGTTAGATAGGAAAAAACTTTTTCCCTTAGCAGAGAGGTCAATAACCAGGGGACATAGATTTAAGGTAAGGGGCAGGAGGTTTAGAGTGGATTTGAGGGAAAAAAAATTCACTCAGAGGGTGGTTGGAATCTGGAACGCACTGCCTGAAGAGGTGGTAGAGGCAGGAACCCTCACAATATTTAAGAAGTATTTAGATGAGCACTTGAAACACCATAGCATACAAGGCTATGGGCCAAGTGCTGGAAAATGGGATTAGAATAGTTAGGTGCTTGATGGCCGGCACAGACACGATGGGCCAAAGGGCTCGATCTTCTTCTCCATGATCCTGACCTTCACCTTCCCTGCAGATATGGAAGGAATCTACTTGCACACTAGGTCAGATGGCAAGCTCTACAATCTATCAAGGCTGAAAACGAAGACACAAATAAATTGTGTCCTGATCAGAGAACTCCTCCATGTTGATTGCTGTGCTAGTTGCTTACACGGAAACTCAGCTACAAAGACTCATGTAAATAAAAGCAAAATACTGCAGATACTGGAAATCTGAAATAAAAACAAGAAATGCTGGAAATACTCAGCAGGTCGACAGTATCTGTGGAGAGAGAAGCAGCGTTAACATTCCAGGTCAGTGACCCTTCTTCAGAACTTCAGTTCAATTCCTCATTCCCCCTAATCCCTTGGATCTCTAATTCTGGGAGATTTCTTGTATCTTCCTCAGTGAAGACAGATACAAAGTAATCATTTAGCTTCTTTGCCATTTGTCTATTCCCCATTATAAATTCTCTTGACTCTGCCTGTAATGGACCCACATTTGTCTTCGCCAAATGTTTCCCTGTTACATATCTATAGAAGCTTTTATAGTCCATTTTTATATTTTTTGCTAGTTTACATTCATATTCTATTCTGCCTTTATCAGTTTCTTGATTCTCCTTTGCTGTATTCTAAAATTCTCCCAATCCTCAGGTTTACTACTATTCCTGGCAACTTTATGGGCCTTTTCTTTTAATCTTATACAATCCTTAACTTCCTTTGTTATCCATGGTTGACTGCCTTTACTTTTGGGGTTTTTGTGCCTTGAAGGAATGTATAGTTGCTGTAAAATATGTAATAGTTCTTTGAAGACTATCCATTGCCTATGTACTGTCATACCTTTTAATGTATTTTCCCAATCCACCTCAGCCAATTTGCCCCTTATATCTTCATAATTTCCTTTGTTCAAATTTAACACCCTGGCTTCAGATTGAACTATCTCACTATCAAACATAATGTAAAATTCTATCATATTATTGTCACTCATCCCTAAAGGTTCTTTTACAACAAGATTATTAATTAGCCCTTTCTCATTACATAATACTAGATCTAAAATAGCCTGTTCTCTTGTCGGTTCCTCAACATACTGCTCTAGAAAACCATCCCTAACACACTCCAGAAACTCGTCCTCCACAGCACTGGTGCACATGAGGTTTACCCAGTCCATATGCAGATTGAAGTCAACCAAGATTACTGTATTATCCATGCTACATGCTTCTCTAATCTCCTGATTAATGCCATGCCGCACAGTAACTCTACTGTTTGGTGGCCTGTAAACAACTCCTACCAACGTTTGCTGCCCCTTGCTGCTCCTTAGCTCCTCCCAAACAGATTCCACATTTTGTTCTTCCAATCTGAGATCCTCCCTTACTAATGTAGGGATCCATCCCCCAGTATCAGTGCAACACCATCTCCTTTTCCTTTTCCCCTCTCCTTCCTAAATGTGGAATATTGTTGAAATGTCAAAATGTTGAAGACGTTCCTTAATACCTAGCTCTTTGACCAACTTTTTGGTCACCTGTCCTAAGGGGACAGGGGCTTAATACAATTAATGTAAGTAAAACATCAGTAACAAGGAAATTAATGGAACTAAAGAGTGAGAAATCCCCAGGACTTGACAGTTTCCATCCCAGGTTGTTAAAGGAAGTAGGGGAGCACATTGTAGATGCCCTAACTATAGTCTTTCAGAGTTTCCTAGATTCAGGAGTGGTTCCTCTGGATTGGAAAGTTTTACATGTCACTCCACTTTTTAAGAAGGATGAAAGGTGGAACCAAGGAAATTACAGACCAGTTAGCCTGACATCTGTGGTGGGCAAGTTGCTGGAGTCTATAATCAAGGATAGGGTGACTGAACACCTAGAAAAATTTCAGTTAATCAGGGACAGCCAGCATGGATTCATGACGGGAAGGTCATGCTTGACAAATCTCTGAATTTTTTGAAGAGGTGACTAAAGTAGTGGACAAGGGAGTGTCTATGGATGTGATTTATATGGACATCCAGAAGGCATCTGATAAAGTCCCACATCAGAGACTGTTAACTAAAGTGGAAGCCCATGGAGTTGAGGGCAAATATTGACATGGTTAGAAAGTTGGTTGAGTGGTGGGCGACAGAGAGTGGGGATAATGGGTAAGTACTCCGATTGGCAGGATGTGACTAGTGGTGTCCCGCAGGGATCTGTGTTGGGGCCTCAATTATTCACATTATTCATTAACAACTTGGCTGATGGCACAGTAAGTCATATATCCAAATTTGCTGATGATACAAAGTTAGGTGACATTGTAGACAGTCTAGATGATAGCATAAAATTGCAAAGAGATAGTGACAGACTAGGTGAGTGGGCAAAACTGTGGCAGATGGATTTCAATGTGGGCAAGTGTGAGATTATCCATTTTGGACCAAAAAGGACAGAGCAGGGTACTTTCTAAATGGGAAGAGGTTAAGTACAGTGGATGTCCAAAGAGACTTGGGGGTTGAGATGCATAGATCTTTAAAATGCCACGAGCAAGTGCAGAAAATAATCAAAAAGGCTAATGGAATGCTAGCCTTTATATCTAGAGGATTGTAGTATAAAGACACAGAGGTTATGCTGCAGCTGTACAAAACCCTGGTTAGACTCCACTTGGAGTACTGTGAGCAGTTCTGGGCACCACACCTTAGGAAGGATATATTGGCCTTGGAGGGAGTGCAATGTAGGTTTACAAGAATGATACCTGGACTACAGGGGTTAAGTTACGAGGAGAGATTACACAAATTAGGCCTGTTTTCACTAGAATTTAGAATGTTAAGGGGTGATCTGATCGAAGTCTTCAAGATATTGACGGGAAAAGACAGGCTAGATAAAGATAAACTATTTCCACTGGTTGGCGATTCTAAAACTAGGGGGCATAGTCTAAAAATTAGGACCAGACAGTTCAGGAGAGATGTTAGAAAGCACTTCTTTACGCAAAGGGTGGTAAAGGTTTGGAACTCTCTTCCACAAACAGCAGTTGAAGCTGGAACAATTGTTAATTTTAAATCTGAGATAGATAGATTTTTGTTAAGCAAAGATATAAGGGATATGGGCCAAAGACAGGTATATGGAGTTAGGCCATGGATCAGCCATGATCTCATTGAATGGCGGGACAGGCTCGAGGGGCTGAATGGCTTACTCCTGTTCCTATCTTCCTATGCTACTATAATATCTCCTTATATGGCTCGGTGCCAATTTTTTTTTGATAATGCCTTGTGAAGCACCTGGAGATATTTTCTTTATTCGTTTCATGGGATGTGGGCATTGCTGGCCAGGCCAGCATTTATTGCCCATCCCATGTATTACTACATTAAAGCCACGATGCTGTAATGCGTCTTAGGACGTTTTAGTACATTAAAGATGCTGTATAAATCCAAGTTGTTGTTGTTACTATCCAATGTGAACTAATAGAAAAAGCAAAAAGTCACATGACTCCACAAAGACACCTTTGCTGGAGTTGCCTTGGGTATGGCCAACTGTCACTTGTGGTAGGCTGTGTGATGACATAACACTGCCATCTACAGGAGAACCATGCACCTGCAATTGTGCTATTCCAGGCAAGGTTAGTTTCTGGCAATAGTGGTCTGCATTGCAGTCTGCCATTGAGCACATGGCAACACCCCTGGCATCTGCAGTGGAAACTTCAATTGGGCAAGGCATAGACATTATAGGAGTGCATCTAATGACTGATCCTACTGCTGATATGAATGGAGTCATTGCCAACTTTAGGTGCTCTTGGACAATGATAATAAGCAGCCATGACGGAGGGAGTTCAAGACTTCGTAGATATCCACTGGTTTGTATTCATACAGATCAGTGCACATTCTGAGGAGATGTCTGCCTGAGGTAGCACAATAACAGGTGCTTGGTCTTTACATGTGGCAGTTACATGCCATTACCTTGCCCTGCATAGGTGACAGGCAGTAGTTCTAAAAACAATGGAGTGGCTTTTACCAGCCCCTCGATGCCGTGGATCGTGGTGGGGAGGCCCATACAATGTTTGCGAGAGCGGCCCACCACGACCCACGACGCCGAGAAGGCCCCACCGGTTATTAGCGGCACAGCGAGACCTCGTTGCGCCCCCCCCCCTCCCCCACCCCCCACCTCCCACCTACTGCTTGGCGGTGGGGCCTTCATTAAAATATTTAAATAAGGGTAATAAAAATGCTAATTAACTAACTTACCTGTTCCCGGCGGCCGTCCCACGCTGATTTTATGGCCGCCAGCTGCAACTCGCGTTCGTTCGGAAATCCATATGAAGTTCCAACGCGAGGCACTGGTGGGGAGGGGGGAGGAGTCAAATTATCAGGGTGGGGGAAGCGGGAGAAACCTTTCTCATTGACTGTGGGGATGGTGTGAAAGGATTTCAGGTCAAAGGGAATAAATTTCACCATCTGCCATGGTGGGATTTGAAACCATGTCCCCAGAGCAATAGCCTGTGTTCTGGATTACTTGTCCAGTGACATTACCACTACACTACTGCGTCAGTCAGCCCTAGTAAAATTGAAGTCAATGGAAATCAGTGGGAAAAATCTCCGCTGATTGGAGTCATACTGAGCACAAAGGAAGATGGTTGTGGATGTTGGAGGCCCATCATGGTTGCAGGAGTTCCTCAGTGTAGTGTCCTAGGCCCAACCACTTTCAGCTCCTTCATCAATCACCGTCCCTCCAACATAAGGTCAGAAATGGGGATGTTTGTTGATGATTCCATAGTGTTCAGTTTCATTTGCAACTCCTCAGATACTGAAGCAGTCCGTGCCCACATGCAGCAAGACCCGGACAGTATTCAGGCTTGGGCTGATAAGTGGCACCTAACATTTGTGCCATACAAGTGCCAAACAATGATCATCCCCAACAAGAGACAACCTAATCATCTTCCCTTGACATTCAATGGCATTATCATTTCTGAATCCCCCACCATTAACATCCTGAAGGTTACCGTTGACCAGAAACCTAACTGGACCAGCCATATAAATACTGTGGTTACAAGAGCAGGTCTGAGGCTGGGGATTTTGTGGCAAGTAGCTCATGTCATGATTCCCCCAAAGCCTGTCCACCATCTACAAGGCACAAGTCAGGAGTGTGATGGAATACTCTCCACCTACCTGAATGTGTGCAGCTCCAACAACACTCAGAAGCTTGACACCCATCCAGGACAAAGCAGCTCACTTGATTGACACCCCATTCACTACTTTCAACATTTAGTCCCTCCATCACTGGTGTACAGTTGCAGCAGTGCGTACCATCCACAACATGCACTGCAGCAACTCACCAAGGCTCCTTTGACAGCACCTTCCAAGCCCACAACCTCTACCATCTAGAAGAACAAGGGCAGTAGATACATAGGAACACCAACACCTGCAGGTTCCCCTCCAAGTCACTCACCATCCTGACTTAGAACTATATCAATGTTCCTTCACTGTCGCTCGGCCAAAATCCTGGAACTTTGTCCCTAGCAGCACTGTGGGTGTACCTACACCACATGGACTGCAGCAGTCCAAGGATGCGACTCATAGTGGTAATGTTAGTGGACTAGTAATCCAGAGCCCCAGACAAATGCACCAGAGAAATAAGTTCAAATCCCATTATGGCAGCTAATTAAATATATCTGGAATAAAATGCTAATCTCATTAATGATGATCATGAAACTACCGGATTGTCATCTCGTTCCCTAATGTCCTTCAGGGGAGGAAATCTGCTGTCCTTACATGCTACTCCAGACCCACAGCAATGTGGTTGACTCTTAACTGCCCTCTGAAATAGACTAGTAAGTCACTCAGCTGTAGGTGGCTCACTACCACATGCTCAAGGGCAATTAGGAATGGGCAATAAATGCTGACCTTGCCAATGATGCTCACATCCCAAACATAAATAAATAGATAAATAAAAATGGTTCAGTTTGTAGATCCCATTTCGTACTATGAAACTCATGAGTTAGTTGGGTCTGATGTTCGCTATCAGAATTAAGATTCTAACCTTTCTCCCATCTCCCCATCCCTTCCCACTGCTAGCGCTGAGGGTAATACAATGATTTCCTGGATTTAAGTCCTGCTGATTTTTCAGTTTTAACATGAAAGGGAAGATGAAGCTAACTAAAGATGGTCTTCAATTGCATATTGCAATTTTGTTTTCTAAATTAATATGTTCTCATGGTCTAGGGCATTAAGTGCACACCGGAATTCTGCCCCACTAGTGATGGAATTTCAAACAGATAGCTTGGGTGGGGCTTCAATAAAAACATTTTGCTTATTAGTATCCAAGACATGCTTGAATAAAGTCACCCCACTCCTTTCTATTTTTAGTGGCTGAAACCTTACTTTGAATATTGCTAGGATTATTAATATATTCTGGTTGGGCAGCTACCAAAATGATAGTACAATTGATTTAAGGTTTGGTTTTCCTAAGCGATGTGTCACGATTTCGAAAATTTTGCACATCAGAGAGAATGCAGTCAATTATTTTTATCAATTTAAAAATGTGTAACAGCAATTTTGTATTGTCAGCTGTCACTGAGTTGATGGCTGAGTCAGAAGCTTGTGGGTTCAATTCCCTCTCCAGGGCTTGAGCACAAAATCAAGGCTGACACTTTAGTGCAGCACTGATGAAATGTTGTCTTTTGGATGAGATGTTAGAACCATAGAAAAATTATGGCACAGAAGGAGGCCATTCAGCCCATCGTGTCTGCACCAGCTGAAAAATCTAGCCTCCCATCATGTTAAGCTGAGGCCCTGCATGCCCTTTTGGATGGCACTATTCTGAAAAAGAGCAAGGGAGGTGTCCTGGCTAATATTCATCTTTCAACCAACATCACAAAAATGGGGCTGGATTTTCAAAGCCCATTGGGGGACAGAATGGCTGTGAGCGTGATTTGAATATCACATTCTCAGAGGTCGGCACTGGGTCCTGCCACCTCCAGAAAGCAATGCTATTTTTAAAGTGCAGCCGGCAGGGAGAGAATGGGTTGGGCGCCTGCATCCAGTTAATTGCCTGTTCAGCTCATTAAAGAGCTCATTAACAGGCTTGTCAATTTCAGGGAACAATTTTTAAAGGCTGGGAATTGCAAAGATACCATGGGGGGAATACGACAGGGTTGTGAAGATGTGAACAGTGTGGAGGGCCATGAGGGCGATGGGAAGGGCTGATTAAAATAAAGCAGAGACAGCAAATAAAGCTGAGCTGCTGCACATGTCCCTCAGTCTGGATATTGCTGCAACTGGGAGAGTTAAATTTCTCAGCGGTGAGTGGCAGGAAAGTGGAGAGGAATGTGAAACTGCTGGCATCACTGTGGCAGCTGGGGATGGCAGGAGAAAGTGTGGTGAATTTACAAAGCCCAGCTGAGGGAGTTCATATGGGAACAGACCACTCTGACATTGGACAGAACAGCCAGGATGATCTGCGGCAAATGCAACCTCCTGGACAGCTGGAGGCCAGAGGAGAACAGCGGGGGGCTACAAGGGGAGGAAGGCGCTACCCAAGACATCGGTGCACAGCCCAAGAGTCAACTACTTGCAAAAGACAGAAAGTCAGTGCTGTAGGAGGCTGCGCCTATCCAGGCAGATGGTCCGGACTTGTGTGTTGTGTTTTCTTGCTTAACACAAACACAACACACCAATTGCATGACAAGATTGGTGAATCTAAAAGGTAGGTTCTTTTATTGAAGATGCTAACTTACATACAGCAATACTAGGAAGGTAGGATAACACGTCTTATCTCTGCAGCTGCTTCCAACAACTTCCTAGAGATCACATCCTGTCTGGTAGTGGACAGCGTTTTAGATACGCCCCTTAAAGTAATACAACAACAGTGTGCTCTGACCCACAATGGTCTGAGGCCTCACAGTCCCCATGGCAGTCCCCTACCTGCAGCCATCAAGGTCTCCAGTGCCCTTAACTTCTATGCAACAGGGTCGTTCCAGGGATCAGCTGTGGATCTAGGTGGCATCTTGCAGTTGACATCATATTAGGCCATCAGGCAGGTTACTGATGCTCTTTTCAGAAGGGCAGGGACTACACTCACTTTGACACAAATGGGTCTGTGCTGGCACAGAGGGCATTGGCTTCAGACTCCATCGCTGGATTCCCCCAGGTGAAGGGCATCATCGCTTGTGCCCATGTGACCATCAAGTCACCCAGCAACCGGCCAGTGAGATTCATCAACAGGAAGGACTTCCACTCCCTCAGTGTTCAAATAGTCTGCAGCCACAACAGAGGTTACAGTATGTATGTGCTCACTTTCCTGACAGATGCCATGACTCCTTCATCTTCCGACAGTCCAGGCTGCCTCAGTCCTTCACTCCATCCCCTGAAGTGCATGCCTGGCACCAGGAGACAAGGGAAATCCTTTGAAGAGATGGCTACTGATTGCTCTATGGGACAGAGACACAGAGGCGAAAAAACCAACACTCAGCAGGCCAACCATTGAGCAGGCCATCGAGTTTCTGAAGATGCGATCCCAGTGCCCGGATCGGTCGGCTGAAACCATCCGATGCCCTCTGTAAGGGTCTCGGTCATTGTGGTCAAGGCCCTCCAGAGAGGTGTGCACCTTGAGGACAATGAGGCCTTAGAAGAAGACAGCTCTTCATGGGAGGAGCAGGAGGTAAGCGAGGAGGAGGTAGAGGGGAATAACATTGAACAGAGAGATGACCCTGCTGCACTATGAGGTGGCCTCCTTCTGCCTCCCTCCTCTCCCTCATGGCCTCCAGCATTAGATCCAGGTGGGCAACAATGAAGCAACGGTCTGCCCTACCCCTACTGCCAGGCCTCCAGCACCCCTGTGATATCTCGCTTCCCTCTGGTGCAGTGGAAGGCATCTCTCCCACAGGATATCCAGCAGTCTCAGTGACACTGCCATAGAAGTCTACACGACCCCTCACTTGATCTGACCCCCCGCCATTTTCAATCCCACTGTCTCTAAGAAGACGGGAAACCCGTCTCCATACCAGTTAAAGCTCCCTACTTGAAAATTGCAATCTGAATCAGCTTCCCAAAGGAGGCAGGTTTCAGACCAAAAACCAGTCCAGGCTCTTGTTCCTGCCTCCACTTTGAAAATCCAGCTTAGATTAATTGGTTATTATCATATTTCTGTTTGTGGGAGCTTGCTGTGTGCAAATTGTCTGCCACATTTTCGACATTGCAACAGTGACTGCACCTCAAAAGTACTTCATTGGCTGTAAAGTGCTTTGGGATGGTCTGTGGTCATGAAAGTGCGATAGAAAAGCAAGTGTTTCTTTTTTCAATTATATTGTGAAAAATAAACTATCTTAATCCTGTTAATAGAAATGTGCTAAAGATTAATGCATTTAAAGATAAACTTATGTCAGCTCATTGGGGACTAAATTGCCCCTGAAGATGGATAGGGCATCACGATATATGATTAATCCACGCCTGTTGATTACAATGCAGGTTGCACAATAACTTCCTGCTCATTTCAATGATGATTGTATGCAGCCATTGCTAATGCAATGTTCAGTGGCTGCATGCATCATGAGTGGCTAGCATCACTTAAAGCTAGACTGCCCTGCTTAAAGCTAGTCTGCATCTCTTAAAGAGGAGATGTACTGGGTTGGAATAGGTGCTGGGAGTCATGATTGAAGAGAATCTGACCTGGGAAAGAGTGAGAAGTGTCACAACAGCAGAGCTGGGGGTGGGGACGGGGTCTCCAAGGTTTTCGAACATTGCATTGGATGTCTTGATGGAGGAGATAGAAAGGAGGAGAGATGTCCTATATCCACAGTGGAGGAAGGAGACCCTTCACACAGATACAGCTGAAGTTTTCGCTGACCCCGGTGATCTCGCTGCTGGGACTGGAAGCGGGAACCACTGCTGCCTTGGGTGCGATTGCGCTGGATAGCTGTATCATGAGGCAGCTGGCCAATTAACTACCGGCAGGTGGAGGAGGTGCCTTTAAGTGGCAGTGTGACGTCACGCCCCCTGGAAGTGCTTGTGCCATATTTAAAGAGCATTCAGCATTCTTTTAAATCGATCCGGCTATAAAGTAGCCTTAGTGGAAGACCTACCACAGAGGGCCTGTCAAAGAAGCAAGATCCCAGGTGGCCCCATGGTTTAGCAATGCTTCCTGCAGGTTCTCCTCCTGGCTGCTCAGGTAAGGCAAGAGGTCCTCCGACCAGAAGAGGATGGAAAGAGGAGACCTACCCACCAGACCAAGCCAGCCTGGACAGAGATTACATAGGGGCTCAGCAGCCTTGTGGTTGTCCCCAGAACCTGGCTGTAGTGCTGCAAGCATGTGAATGACCTCATGCGATCAGCTAAGGCTATTGCACCACACATTGGTTTCCTTAGGGCCTTATATGTTTCTATGTGTGAGGGTGAGCTTGCTAGAAAAGGAATGCCAACCCAGTCACTGGCAATGGGGCCAGGCAGCAGCATTGCCTGTTGTAGGCATGGCAGCATCTTGGTGAATGGCCCCGGCCTGTCAGAGCTGACTCCTGCACTGCCGTTTCTGAGCAGCCGCATGCAACGGGCATTCCAATGGCACAATCATGGACAGTCAGGCAGCCACCAGCATAGACATTGCGTGTGTCTTTGTTGAGTGAGTAACAATGCTCATGTATGTGCTTGAAGGAGTAGACAGCCCACAATGTGAAGAAAAGAGCAAAGACCCGAGGTGGCATCCTATTTCTCGCAATCCTGACCCCTGAGGGGGAGGCACTAGAATTTGGAGGACAACATGGGGGCTGCCCCATCGCTGATGGTGAGACAGGAATGGAAACATGAGAGAGTGAATGGTCACATGGATGGACACAAGAGAGCCTCTGGCGAACATGAGGCATAGTGCTCATGTGTTCACCATGAGTAGTCTGAAGGGAGTGATGGAATGCGCATTATCCTCTAATTAATCTTCTCTTTCACGCAGGTCAAAGGCTAGAGCAGACAGCTGCAGAGACGGGGGACAGCCATCTTCCTCTGAGGAGCAGGAGGGAGCCTCAGAGGCCTCATCGTCACATCGTTCCCCTGCACCTTCCACCAGTGCAGGTACTCTCACATTAGTGGATATCCGTTCACGAGGAGATTTGGGATTATAATCTGGTGAGCACAACACACACACGCCCGAGCATCTGACAGAGGCTGTGGGAGGCCAGGGCAATGCTGAGCCTCAGGCTGATCATACCTCTGGAGTTGTCAGCAAGGCGACAGATGCTGGAGCTACAGTGTGAGGTGAGGGAACATCTGGCGGAGCTTCCAGAAGCTATGTGCACCATGACGCAGATGGTGGAGGAGTCCATCCAGCCCTTGAGTACTGCCATGTCTTTGCCGTGCGCGCACTTGGCTTCCTCCATCGAGGATTCGTGACGGTCATGGAGAGCTGCAACCAGCAGACCACACAATGGATGCCAGAAATGCGCGCAGACCTGCATGCCATTGCCAACTTTATGAGCTGTGTGCAGCAATGGCTGGGCGGGGGCGGGGGCGGCTAGGTGCCAGAACTTTCACTCCTCTGGTAAACAGTGAGGTATAGGTGTGCGTTGAATAGACAGTTGAGCCTGATACATCTGGGGGCTCCTTTCAGTGTGCTCCTGGTACCTTCTGTCAGTGACACCAGCGCCTCACTTAGTTGCGACAACGGAGGAGGCTCCTGTACTCCAGGCCTCAGGCAGCTAGAGGACAGATGCCAAAGTCTTCCCAAGCCACAGGGCACCAAGGTCAGCGGCCTGCCTCCACTTCAGCTGACAGTGCAGGGGAAGCACCACGTAGAAGCACACGGAAGAGATTTAAGAAGAGCACCTAGCTGTACTCAGGGTTCACGGGTGAATTCTTTTTTGAAGCATTGAGTCCAGTAATTATTCTGATTGCTAATAAATGTGTGATGTGGCAAGGCATGAAGTTTTCTCGCATCTCTTGTGGGCTGCTGAGACTACAGGAGCCATCCTGGCTCTGTCAAAACGTGTGTGGTTGAGGCACTGTGCAATGTCTAACTGGGTGCAGTTAACGGCAAGGTCAATGAAGGAGGTGACAACATGGCTACAGAGTGTTGAAGCTTTACTGAATTGCATGGATCTCTCACTAAGGATCCTGTGAACTGTACCTATATTAATGTGTCCTGAGCCTCCTTTGTGCAGTTCTCATGATGCCTTGCCTACATCCCTAGGGTTTATCAGCATCCTGCATAGTCATCATCTTCCTCCATACTCTCATCAGCAGAGGAGGCATTGTGCTCCACGATTTCCTCAATGTTCAATTGCTCTCCCCTCTGTAGTGATAGGCTGTGGAGAGCTCAGCAGACCAGCACAATGTGCAAGACTTGTTGGGGTATATTGTAGGGCTCCACCAGATCTGACTAGGAATCTGAACCACATCTTCAAAAGCTCTATGGCCTGCTCGATGGTACCTCACTTTGTACTGTGGCAGGTGTTATACCTCTCTTCTTCAGCAGTGCTTGGGTTCCTCACAGGCATCAGTAGCCACATCTTCAATGGGTAGCCTTTGTCACCCATTATCCATCCTCAAAGGCATGTGGGAGGGTCTGAAAAGGTCTGGCACGTGGGACAGCCTTAGTATGTAGGCATCGTGGTAGCTTCCTGGTAACAGTGCACACGCCTGCAGGGAGCACTTGTGGTGGTCGCAGACCAGTTGCACATTGAGTGAGTGGAAGTGATGACAGCTGTTGCCAGGTCCATGACAGTCTTGATGGCCACATGTATGCAGTCGATCATACCCCGCAACTAGGGAAATCCAATGTTGGCTCCGAATCCTACGGCCCTTTCAGCCTGATACTCCAGATCAGTGTGAAAACACACATACTGGCTGGCTTTCCTATACATGGCATTGGTAACTATCTTGATGCAGTGATGAGCCGCAGCTGGGAGATCCCACTCATATCACCAGTGGAACCCTGGAATGATCCTGAGGCATAGAAATTCAGAGCCACATGCCTGATGGCACCACAGGCATTGTGTGCCCATCGCTCCTCATGGGGCTCAGCTTGTCCTCCATCATGGCACACAGCTCTGTGATGGCTTCCCTGGAGAGGCGGAGTCTTTGGCAACACTGCTGCTCTGACACCTGAAGGTAGCTGAGTCACGGATGATAGACCCTCTGTGGCAGGTAATCTTTTCTTCACGCAGGAGGCTGGTTGCCTGCCCCTCTGTGTCCTTCCCTTCCCTTCTGTCTATGAAGCTGGCGCTCCTGCTGCCCCTCTGGTTGCAGCTGCTGCACTGCCTGGGGCTTAGAAACATAGGAACATAGGAGCAGGAGTCAGCCATTCAGCCCATCGAGCCTGCTCCGCCATTCAGTTAGGTCATGGCTGATCTTCTACCTCAACATCACTTTCCTGCATTATCCCCAGATCTCTTGATGTCATTAGTAACCAGAAATCTACCAATTTCTGACTTGAACATGCTCGATGATTGAGCTTCTGCAGCCCTCTGGGGTAGAGAATTCCAACAATTCATCACTACAGTTCTCTCCCTCTCTGATGCTCATCTTCACTGAGGAACTGAAACTTGAATGAATGAGGCCCATGCAATGTGGATTCATTCAGTCTCCACCATCTTCGAGATGGCACACTGGCAGTATGTTCCTGCAGTGATGGCAACTTTTCCCCTTCTCTCAATTGACACTGCCAATTTTATTTTATTCATTCCTTGGATGTGGGCATCGCTGGCCAGGCCAACATTTATTGCCCATCCCTAATTGCCCTTGAGAAGGTGGTGGTGAGCTGCCTTCTTGTACCTTTGCAGTCCATGTCGGGTAGGTACACCTACAATGCTGTTAGGAAGGGAGTTCCAGGATTTTGAACCAGCGACAATGAAGGAACGGCGATATAGTTCCAAGTCAGGATGGTGTGTGGCTTGGAGGGGAACTTGCAGGTGGTGATGTTCCCATGTATCTGCTGCCCTTGTCCTTCTAGGTGATAGTCACGGGTTTGGAAGGCGCTGTCTAAGGAGCCTTGGTGTGTTGCTGCAGTGCATCTTGTACATGGTACACACTGCTGCCATTGTGCGTAGTGGTGGACGGAGTGAAAATTTGTGGATGAGGTGCTAATCAAGTGGGCTGCTCATGCTGTTCCACCCTTTCTGCTGAGCCACACTAGGCTTCACGTTGGTTTCTGTCTGGAGCCGAAACTGAGCTCCCGCTAGCTTACTGCCTCCTTATACCTGGTGAGACTCTTAAGCCCCATATTTCCTGTGAAATTCTAGAAAAATCAGAAAGCCCTGGTAAAATTGAAGTTAATTGCCTGTTTAAAAGGCTTAATTACCCTGTCCGCCACATGTCCGCTGCAAGTTCCTCCCGCCATCCTGGTCGTGACTCGAAATATCCAGTTGCAACATGAAAATGTTGGGCTTCCATCCCGATGCCTTCCATTCCAATATTCTGACCCCTCCCATTTTCTAGCCTGACCCCAATGGGCTGGGAAAACTCAGCCCCATGGTCAAAAGGCAGTGGAAGCAAATAGACATGAAGGTCAATGCCAGGAGTCAAGCCCCAAGGACCTGGATGTTATTTCGCAAGAAATTTAATAACATCACAACTGGTCCAGGTCAGTGAATGCATCATCAAATGCCATATCCTACCAACTGCATCACTAGCCTCAGCCACTACTCAAATGATCGTACCCCCATCACTCACCTAACAATAATCTATATCAATCAGGCCTCATACCTAACATTAGTTTGGAGCATTGAGCTCTAAAATGGCAGTGCAGCATCACACACTGACTCACACCATTAGCTGCCTGCTCTGCATACTCCTGCCCATGCGCTAATGCCTTCACCAATATAGTGTCCATGTGAATTGTCCCAAAGGTTTGCACATATGCCACTGTCTTAATTTGGTGCTGTAAAGATGCCTGTAGCGCCCAATAAATCAGAGCTAATAATCCCAATTTCTAGCCCACGACAGTTACACAGCCTAATAAGCAAATTGTTCTTTTTATTTATTTATTTTATTTATTTAGAGATACAGCACTGAAACAGGCCCTCCGGCCCACCGAGTCTTTGCCGACCAACAACCACCCATTTATACTAACCCTACAGTAATCCCATATTCACTACCACCTACCTACACTAGTGGGAATTTACAATGCAAGTCTTTGGCTGTGGGAGGAAACCGGAGCACCCGGCGAAAACCCACGCGGTCACAGGGAGAACTTGCAAACTCCGCACAGGCAGTACCCAGAATTGGGCCCGGGTCGCTGGAGCTGTGAGGCTGCAGTGCTAACCACTGCGCCACCCCTAAATTTAACAAAAATCTATAACCATAATGTACATATTTTTGGGGAGCTTTCTGCTGTTTTGAATGATGGGTGATAATGACAAAGATTATACTGGGCTTGATTATATATTTATACAGTAAGTTTTGATGCACTTGGTATGGCACTTGTTTCCAGGTGTCAGCCATGGCTCAATGGTAGCACTTTTGAGTTCGTTGTCCTACTCCAGGGATCTGAGCACAAAATCTAGGCTGACACTTAAGTGCAGTACTCCAAAATAGTGTTTTTTGAAGACATGAAATAATAGTGTTCTGTGGATACATAGATTAAAATTAATCAGAAAAGTAGGACTAGCAATACTAAAGGAAATCGAGCAATACTGAGTATAGTGGTGAGGTAGAAAGGGTGATTTATAAATCTGAGAGGAAGTACGAAACCAGCTAGTAGATAATAAAAAGCAGAAAAGAAGGGTTTTTATAACAAAAAGTACCACAATTTGCATTTCTAAAAGGCCTTTAATGTAAGAGAGATCCCAATGTTCTTCATAGGGGTGTAAGGATAAAACAGATGCTGTGAAGTAGATATGAGAAGGGGTGGCTTAACAAACAGGTATGTTTTAAAGACGGTCTTAATGGAAGAGTCATAGAGTTATACGTGACAGAAACAAGCCCTTCGGCCCATCGTGACTGTGCCAGCCATCAAGCACCTAACTATTTTAATCCCATTTTCCAGAACTTGGCCCACAGCCTTGTATGCTATGGCATTTGAGTGCTCATCTAAATACTTCTTAAATGTTGTGACGGTTCCTGCCTCTACCACCTCTTCAGGCAGTGCATTCCAGATTCCAACCACCCTCTGAGTGAAAAAACATTTCCTCAAATCGCCTCTTACCCTCCTGCCCCTTACCTTAAAGCTATGCCCCCTGGTTATTGAACCCTCTGCTAAGGGAAAAAGTTTCTTCCTATCTACCCTATCAATGCCCCTCATAATTTTGTATACCTCAATCATATCTCCCCTCAGCCTTCTCTGCTCTAAGGAAAACCACCCTAGCCTTTTCAGTCTCTCTTCATAGCTGAAATGCTCCAGCCCAGGCAACATCCTGGTGAATCTCCTCTGCACCGTCTCCAGTGCAATTACATCCTTCCTATAGTGTGGTGCCCAGAACTGTACACAGTACTCCAGATGTTGCCTAACTAGCGTTATATACAGCTCCATCATAACCTCCCTTCTCTTATATTCTATGCCTCGGCTGATAAAGGCAAGTATCCCATATGCCTTCCTAACCACCTTATCTACCTGTGCTACTGCCTTCAGTGATCTATGGACAAGTACACCAAGGTCCCTCTGACCGTCTGTACTTCCTGGGGTCCTACCATCCATTGTACATTCCCTTGCCTTGTTAGTCCTCCCAAAATGCATCACCGCACACTTCTCAGGATTAAATTCCATTTGCCACAGCTCCGCCCATCTTACCAGCTCATTTATATCGTCCTGTAATCTAAGGCTTTCCTCCTCACTATTTACGACACCATTAATTTTCGTGTCATCTGCGAATTTACTGATCATACCTGCTGTATTCACATCTAAATCATTAATGTACACTACAAACAGCAAGGGACCCAGCACCGATCCCTGTGGTACACCACTGGTCACAAGCTTCCACTCGCAAAAACAATCCTTGACTCTTATCCTCTGCCTGCTGCCACTAAGCCAATTTTGGATCCAATTTCCCAAATTGCCCTGGATCCCATGGGCAATTCTTAACCAATCTCCCATGCAGGATATCATCAAAAGCCTTACTGAAGTCCATGCAGACTACATCAACTGCTTTACCCTCATCTACACATCGAAAAATTCAATCAAATTGGTTAGACACGATCTCCCCCTGACAAAACCATGCTGACTATCCGTGATTAATACCTGCTTCTCCAAGTGGAGATTAATCCTGTCCCTCAGAATTTTTTCCAATAGTTTCCCAACCACTGATGTTAGACTCACCGGCCTGTAATTACCTGGTTTATCCCCGCTACCCTTCCTGAATAATGGCACCACATTTGCTGTCCTCCAGTCCTCTGGTACCTCTCCTGTGGCCAGAGAGGATTTGAAAATTTGTGTCAGAGCCCCTGCAATCTCCTCCCTTGCCTGACATAACAGCCTGGGATGCATCTCATCTGGGCCTGGGGTTTTATTCACTTTTAAGCCCGCTAAAACAGCTAATACTTCCTCCCTTTCAATGCTAATATGTTCAAGTATATCACAATCCCCTCCCCTGATCTCTACACCTACATCGTCCTTCTCCATAGTGAACACAGATGAAAAGGAATCATTTAAAACCTCACCAATGTCCTCCGGCTCCACACATAGATTGCCACTTTGGTCCCTAGTGGGCCCTACTCGTTCCCTGGTTATCCTCTTGCACTTAATATACATATAAAATGCCTTAGGGTTTTCCTTTATCATGCCCGCCAGTGTTTTTTCATATCCCCTCTTCGCTCTCCTAATTACTTTTTTAAGTACCCCCCTACATTTTCTATACTCCTCTTGTGCCTCCTCAGTTTTCAGCACTCCGAATCTGCCATAAGCCTCTTTTTTTTTTCCTGATCCAATCCTCTATATCCCTTGACATCCAGGGTTCCCTGGAATTGTTGGTCCCACCCTTCACCTTAATGGGTACATGTTGGCTCTGGACTCTCACTATCTCCTCTCTGAATGACTCCCTCTGGTCTGATGTAGATTTTCCTACAAATAGCTACTCCCAGTCCACTTTGGCCAGATCCTGTTTTATCATATTAAAATTGGCCTTCCCCCAATTCAGTCCCTTTATTTCCGGTCCATCTTTGTCCTTTTCCATAACTACCTTAAATCGTACAGAGTTATGGTCATTATCCCCGAAATGCTCCCCCATTGACACTTCTACCACTCTTCCCGCTTCATTCCCTAGGATTAGGTCCAGTACTGCCCCTTCTCCTGTAGGAATTTCTACGTACTGGCTCAAAGAGCTCTACTGTATGCATTTTAAGAATTCCGCCCCCTTTAAGCCTTTTGCACTAAGACTATCCCTGTTGATATTGGGGAAGTTGAAATCCCCTACTATTAATACCCTATTATTTTTACACCTCTCTGAGATTTGCCTACATATCTGCTCCTCTATCCCTCCCTGACTGTTTGGAGGTCTGTAGTACACTCCCAGCCAAGTGATTGCCCCCTTTTTGTTTTTAAGTTCTACCCATATGGCCTCATTTGAGGACCCTTCTAAGATATCATCCCTCCTTACTGCAGTAATTGACTCCTTGATCAACAGTGCAATGCCACCTCCTCTTTTACCCCCTCCCCTGCCATGCCTGAAGATTCTATACCCTGGAATATTGAGCTGCCAGTCCTGCCCCTCCCTCAACCATGTCTCTGTGATAGCAATAATATCATAATGCCATGTGCTAATCAACGCCCTCAATTCATCTGCCTTATTAGTAAGACTCCTTGCATTAAAATAGATGCAATCCAGCCTTGCATTTTTCACTTGTGCCTTAACAAGAGAATGAGGTATAAAGATGACGGGCAATAGCAAGGGAATTCTAGACTGTGGAAAGTAGCTGGCTGAAGGCATAGCTGCCAACATAAGAACATAAGAAATAAGAGTAGGAGTAGACCATATGGCCCCTCGGGCCTGCTCCGCCATTTAATATGATCATGGCTGATTTTCTGTCTCAACTCCAATTTCCCCCCTGCTCCCCATATCCCTTGATTCCCTGAGGGACCAAAAATTTGTCTTTCTCAGCCTTGAATATCCTCAATGATGAAGCATCCACAACCCTCTGAGGTAGAGAATTTCAAAGATTCAAAACTCTCAGTCCTAAATGATTGACTCCTTATCCTAAGACTGTGCCCCCATGTTCGAGGTTCCAAAACCAGGGGAAACAACCTCTCAGTGTCAACCAAGGGGCAACCCAAGAAGGGTAGCAAGGATAAACCAGGTAATTACAGGCCAATGAGTCTAACATCAGTGGTTGGGAAACTATTGGAAAAATTTCTGAGGGACAGGATTAATCTACACTTGGAGAGGCAGGGATTAATCAGGGATAGTCAGCATGGCTTTGTCAGGGGGAGATCGTGTCTAACTAATTGATTGAATTTTTCGAGGAGGTGACTAGATGTGTAGATGAGGGTAAACAGTTGATGTAATATACAGTAAGACTTTTGATAATATCCCGCATGGGAGATTGGTTAAGAAGGTAAGATCCCATGGGATCCAGGGCAATTTGGCAAATTGGATCCAAAATTGGCTTAATGGCAGGAGGCAGAGGGTGATGGTCGAGGGTTGTTTCTGTGAGTGGAAGCCTGTGACCAGTGGTGTACCACAGGGATCGGTGCTGGGACCCTTGCCGTTTGTCGTTTACATTAATGATTTAGACGTGAATGTAGGAGGCATGATCAGTAAGTTCACAGATGACACAAAAATTGGTGGTGTCGTAAATATTGAGGAGGAAAGCCTTAGATTACAGGACGATATAGATGGGCTGTTAAGATGGGCAGAGCAGTGGCAAATGGAATTTAATCCTGAGAAGTGTGAGGTGATGCATTTTGGGAGGACTAACAAGGCAAGGGAATATACAATGGATGGTAGGACCCTAGGAAGTACAGAAGGTCAGAGGGACCTTGGTGTGCTTGTCCATAGATCACTGAAGGCAGTAGCATAGGTAGATAAGGTGGTTAGGCAGGCATATGGGATACTTGCCTTTATTAGCTGAGGCATTGAATATAATAGCAGGGAGGTTATGGTGGAGCTGTATAAAATGATAGTTAGGCCACAGCTGGAGTACTGTGTACAGTTCTGGGCACCACACTATAGAAAGGATATGATTGCACTGGAGAGGGTGCAGAGGAGATTCACCAGGATGTTGCCTGGGCTGGAGCGTTTCAGCTATGAAGAGAGACTGAAAAGGCTAGGGTGTTTTTCCTTAGAGCAGAGAAGGCTGCGGGGGGGACGTGATTGAGGTATACAAAATTATGAGCGGCATTGATAGATTAGATAGGAAGAAACTTCTTCCCTTAGCAGAGGGTTCAATAACCAGGGGGGCATAGATTTAATGTAAGGGCCTGGAGGTTTCGAGAGGATTTGAGGAAAAGTTTTTTCACTCAGAGGGTGGTTGGAATCTGGAATGCACTGCCTGAAGAGGTGGTAGAGGCAGGAACCATCACAACATTTAAGAAGTATTTAGATGAGCACTTGAAATGCCATAGCATACAAGGCTACGGGCCAAGTGCAAGAAAATGGGATTAGAATAGTTAGGTGCAGGCCGGCACAGACACAATGGGCCGAAGGGCCTGTTTCTGTGCTGTATAACCTTGTGACTCTATAACCCTGTTAAGCCCCTTCAGAATCTTGTATGTTTCATTGAGATCACCTCTCATTCTTCTAAACTCCAGCCTCTCATCATTGGACAACCCTCTCATCCCAGGAACCAATCTAGTCAACCTTTGCTGTACCGTCTTCTTGGCAAATCTGTCCTTCTTTAGATATGGAGACCAAAACTATACACAATACTAAAGATGTGGTCTCACCAAAGCCCTGTACAATTGTAGCAAGACTTCCTTATTCTTGTAGTCCATCCCCTTGTAATAAAGGCCAACATACCATTTGCCATCCTAATTACTTGCTGTACCTGCATGCTAACTTTCTCTGTTCCTTGTACAAGTACACCCAAATCTCTCTGAACATCAATATTCAAAAATGTCATGCCTTTCAAAAATATTTTGCTTTTCCTTCTTACTACCAAAGTGAATAACCTCACAAATTTCCACCTTATACTCCATCTGCCACTTTGTTGCCCACACTTGCAGCCTTTGTTGTCTCCTCACAGCTTACATTCCACCTAGCTTTGCATCATCAGCAAACCTGGATACATTATTTTTGGTTTCTTCGTCTCAGTCATTAATAGAATTTGTAAATAGCTGAAGCCCCAGCACTGATCCTTGTGGTACTCAACCAGTCACAGCCTGCCAAGTTAAAAATACCCTGTTAATCCCTATTCTTTGCTTCCTGTCTTCTATCCATGCTAATATATTAACCCCTACTCCACGAGCCCTTACCTTGCGTCTTAACCTTTTGTGTGGGACCTTACCAAATGCCTTTTGGAAATCCAAGTGTACTACATTTACTGGCTCCACCTTATATACCCTACTAGTTACATCCCCAAAACACGCTAAGAAATTTGTCAAACATGATTTCCTTTTCGTAAAACCATGCTGATTTTGTCCGAGAATACTCTCATTTTCTAAGAGCATTGTTAAGACTTCCTTAGTAATAGATAACAGCATTTTCCTGAAGGCTGATGTCAGTCTAACTGGCCTGTAGTTTCCTGTTTTCTCTCTCCCTCCTTTCTCAAATTTGCTCAATTCCAATCTGCTTAGACCATTCTAGAATCTAAGGAACTTTGGAAAAGCAGAAACAGTGCATCCACTATCTCTGCAGTTACCTCTTTTAGAACCCTACGATATAGGCAATCAGGTCCTAGGGATTTGGTGGCTTTTAGTCCCTTAAGTTTCTCTAATACTTTTTCTCAGCTGAAATTAATTAGTTAAAGTTCCTAACTCTTATTAGCCCCTTGGCTACCTTCTATTTCTGGTATGTAATTTGCATCTTCTACTGTGAAGGCAGACAAAAAATATTTGTTCAACGTCTCTGCCATTTCCTCATTCCCCATGATAATTTCTCCTGTTTCTGTTTCCAGGTAACCAATGTTTACTTTAGCTAATCTCCTCCTTTTTGTATGCTTGTAAATGTTTTTACAATCTGTTTTTATATCCTGATGTTACGATCATCTGGTTCATGATTTATGTTAATTTTCTGGAGGTAATGTTTAATTTGGAAATTGATTTTTTTTAATGCAAGACAAATGAAAACACCTGGTTTGAGAAGCTGACAAGCAAACCTGGGGTGGTTACAAATCAAAGGGTAGCCCTCGTTTATTTGGTAAGGTCATAATGGGAAGTGTGGAGATGGTGTATCTGCAGCTGCCGTCATCAAGGGTTTAAATTATTCATATAATTTCCCAGAACAAAGAGAAGATTTAAAGTTGGAAGTAATTAGCTTAAATTGCTAAATGGGATATCCTACGTGTACCACAATGTTATGGAGATAGGTGCTGCTTGGGGAATGGGTCAGAGGTGCTTCTCGATCTGTGTGTTTGCTAACACAGTGGCCGAGATTTTATGTGGCCCCCTGAGCTGGGATCAGAGTTTGGGGGACACGGAGTATTGTAATGAGTGGCTGGGGGCGGGGAGTGCAGAGGGCCTGTCACTTCCCCATCACCAAGCGATCTTCCTGGGGGAGGCTGACAACAGCTTTCTCACCCAAAGGCCAATTGAGGCCCTTAAATGACCTATTAATAACCAAATAAGGGCCTCTTTCCACCCCTGCTGGGATCGTACCAGCAGCAGGGGGTGCCTCCGCCATGCAAGGAGGATGCCTTGTAACATGAGAATTTAATCCTGAGAAATGTGAGGTAATGCATTTTGGGAGGACTAACAAGGCAAGGGAATATACAGTGGATGGTAGGACCCTAGGAAGTACAGAGGGTCAGAGGGACCTTGGTGTACGTGTCCATAGATCACTGAAGGCAGCAGCACAGGTAGATAAGGTGGTTAGGAAGGCATATAGGATACTTGCCTTTATTAGCCAAGGCGTAGAATATAAGAGCAGGGAGGTTATGATGGAACTGTATAAAATGCTAGTTAGGCCACATTTGGAGTACTGTGTACAGTTCTGGGCACTACACTATTGGAAGGATGTGATTGCACTGGAGAGGGTGCAGAGGAGATTCACCAGGATGTTGCCTGGGCTGGAACGTTTCAGCTATGAAGAGAGACTGAAAAGACTAGGGTGGTTTTCCTTAGAGTAGAGAAGGCTGAGGGGGGACGTGTTTGAGGTATACAAAATTATGAGGGGTATTGATAGGTTAGGTAGGAAGAAACTTTTTCCCTTCGCAGAGAGGTCAATAACCAGGGGGAATAGATTTAAGGTAAGGGGCAGGAGGTTTAGAGGGAATTTGAGGAAATCTTTTTCACTCAGAGGGTGGATCCGGTCCTTAAAGGGAAGGGGATCCCGGCATAGGAAAATTGGAGGTTAAAAGACCAGAAGATTGCTTCTGGGGGGCTTGGGGGGTGGCACACAAATCCTGATGCAGGGTCCCCCCCACCTTTTCGGCCAGACGCTGGGAGCCCTGCTTCCAACACAAAATCCATCCCAATCAGTCAGTCAGTTGACTTTGGGACAAGCAGTTGGCTTTTGGAAAGCTGTTGCTTTAAATTAGGCAGTCAGTTGGCTTTGGAGATGCACAGTTGTTTGCCCTGTTCACACAGGTCCCAGATGCCCTGTAGAAGGTGTTGCATCTGAAATGACTTTCTAATCACAACATATAGGGCCCGATTTTAACCCATTCAAACCCACCCACTTGCATGGAGTTAAAATCAGACCCATAAAGTCTGTGGGCATGGTGTGTAATGAATTAATGAATAGCTGGTGCCATTTGTTCATTGATGTCTGCAAAATCCATCCCATTGAAAATTTTGAATAGTTCCATTATACTTGCTCTTTTATACAGCCATCACAACTTTCTGATGAAGATGCACCAATCTTCAATCCAAGCCAGATACATTGTTCTCTATTTTGTTCATAATTTGTCACTATTGTTTTATATTTTCAGCTTCCACCTGTGTTACTCTTTGGTTTGAAGTAGAAGTGTTTTTCACCATTGCTACCATCTTTTTTTGCCAATTGGGTTTGTACTTTCCTCTGCTTTTTCTCTAATGGATTATAAATTAGAATGACACACGTACTGTAATGTAGGTGTTCAGCTCTACCAGTATTATGCTACAGGGTGGACCAATGATAGAAAAATCTTGATTACGTATTGCTAGGGTACTATACATTGTGAGTGTTGAAATAGAGTGGATTTGAAATTGTAGAGATACATGAATGTAGAATGTGTTTGATAATTTTATTTTATTGTATCTTTACAGAGCTAATTAAAAATGATCTAAGAAAATAGAATGCTCAAAATATTCAATTATAATACAAGATAATCCTGAAACATTAAGACAGCATGCTTTAGCGTTAAACCATTTTCTTTACCGAAGCACGTTATTTGTATTGTGCTTCAATTTGAATTCCAATTTTAAAACAAATGTGTTCCACCACTATTTTATTTGAAGTGCAAGCTAGGAGGTTCCTTTATGTCTTAATTTTCTGTCTTTCCAGCAGGGGGAGGAAGGGATCTCTTGAAATAGTGCAAGTTTATTAATGATCTGTGAAACTTTAAAATAAATTAAGAGGATAGTACATTTTCTGAAAGTTTGGATTTGTTCATAGCAGGAATAGTACAACAATGGGCAATAATGAACAATGCACAATCTACAGTGACTACAAGAGAATATATAAATCAAACAATTAAATATTTTAGCGGTTTTCTGATACCACTGTCATCACACAATCTGTTGATCTTTAAAATATTGCATTTTCATCTTTAAAGTTATTTAATTTTACTCTATTAAATTTAAAATGTGTTGCAGAAATGCTGAAAATATTTAGGTGTATTTTCAAATGTGATAATGTAATTTTCATCACAGTAAAGAAAGAAAGACTTGCATTTATTTAGCACCTTTCAAGACCACAGAATGTCCCAAAGCACTTTACAGACAATTAATTACTTTTGAAGTGTAGTCACTGTTGTAATGTAGAAAAGACGGCAGCTAACTTGTGCATGGCAAACTCCCATAAGCAACAATGAAATAATGGCCAGATATTGTATTTTTATGATAATGATTGAAGGATAAGTATTGTACAGAACAGTGGGAACAATTCCCTTGCTCTTCTTCAAAATAGCGTCACAGGGTCTTTTACATCCACCTGAGAAGGTAGTCAGGGGCCTCGGTTTAATATCTCATCCGAAAGGAGTACGAATATCCGAAAGTAGCATGAGATTGAGCATATGTGATTTTGTATTAAATCAATTTAGGTTAAAACACTTACTCATGATCAGGTTGCATCCACCCTTGTCAGTTTACATATGGATAGGATTAAAGCAATACCATAGATCAATGGTGTGCAACATAGTGTTGTTCTTGAACATCTGTAACTTTATATTAATCTGATTTAAACATAGTAGACATATGTTAAACAAAAGCAAAATACTGTGGATGCTAGAAATCTGAAATTAAAACTGAAAATGCTAGAAACACTCAGCAGGTCTGGCAGCATCTATGGAGAGAGAAATTGAGTCAACGTTTCAGATCTGTGACCTTTCATCAGAACCGAGAAAAGTTAGAAATGTAATAGGTTTTGAGCAAATGAAAGGGAAGAATAACAAAAGGGAAAGTTTGTGATAGGATGGAAGTCAGGACAGATTAAATGGCAAAAGGATTCATGGTATAGAGCCAAAGGGAGTGGTAATGGGACAAGTAAAGAAACAAAAGATGTGCCTCAAGGAGGTATGAACAGCAAGATAGCAGCCCTCTGAATGCAAAGTAAAGGGATTAAGAAACAAGAGGAAAAAAAAACAAAGCCAGCAAAAAAAAGGTGAGGTTATGATCTAAAAATTTTGAACTCAGTGTTGAGTCCAGAAGGCTGTAAATTGCCCAGTCAAAAGATGAGGTGCTGTTCCTCAAGCTTGCACTGAGCTTCATTGGAACACTGCAGCAGGTAATGGACAGAAAGGTCAGATAGGAAACAAGATTGAGAATTGAAATGACAGGCAACAGGAAGCTCATGGTCATGCTTGTGGACTGAATGGAGGTGTTCCACAAAATAGTCACGCAGTCTGTTTGGTCTCCCCAGTTAGAGGAGACCATATCCAGAGCAGTGAATACAGTATTGTCACGATGCTGTGTTTTTTTTTCTCCTCGGGAAATATTGTGGTGCGTCTTTAAGGCTGTAAAAGATCAGTAATTCTTTAAGGCAGCATGGTCTGAAGACTGTAAGCTAAAGTGCATTCTGGTTTCGCGGCAACAGTCATACAGAGAGGGAGAACAGGGCTTCGATGTATCCATTTTGACTTTGAAACTTGTTAGCAGAGACACACGATTGACAGATTGATCCAGCACATGAAGGAAATAGGAGAACGCTCTCTAAGTCAATTTAGACCCTGGGTAGTTTCTCTCTCAAACTTCTAAACTGCTTCGAGCCAAATTAATTCCTTAAAGAAATAACAAATTATTGATCTACTGTATTCATCACAGGAAAAAAGAAGTAGTCATACAGCACTGAAACAGGCCCTTTGGCCCATCGAGTCTGTGCCGACCAACAACCACCCATTTATACTAACCCTACAGTAATCCCATATTCCCTACCACATTCCCACCATTCTCCTACCACCTACCTACACTAGGGGCAATTTACAGTGGCCAACTTACCTACCAACCTGCAAGTCTTTGGCTGTGGGAGGAAACCATAGTACCCAGTGGAAACCCATGAAGTCACAGGGAGAACTTGCAAACTCTGCTCAGGCAGTACCCAGAATCAAACCCGGGTCGTTGGAGCTGTGAGACTGCAGTGCTAACCAATGCACCACTGTGCCGCCCATATACTACAACTGCCAAACTGAACTGCTGAACCCCCATCTCTGGAAGGACTCTTTTCTCATCGGACCTTGGAAGACTGCAAGTAAACTTTGACTGTGTTGTATCAGAGGACCATTCGTCAGAAGTGTAATCTGCAAAGACTTTATTGTTTTTCTATTTTTTCGGGCAGCTAATTAAAAACCAAACTACTGTTAATTTGAGTATATGTATGCGAATGCAGGAATTAGAATTTTAACTAAGAAGTTATAAGGTCTTTAGATATCGATTTATCTTAGTAGTGTTTAAGATTTTAGGTTTTTTAATAAATAGTTAATTTGTTGATACCTAAAGATACCTGTTTTTTTCGCCTCATTCGGGGGTTACTAGATTGTTTAAATTCGCCTGCTGCTTTCTTCGATTTGGAAAGCTTAAAGATATATGATGCGACCTGTGGAGCAACGGGACTGAATTGACAGTGCGTTGCTCCCACCATGATCAGAATCATATATTTTGATTGGGGGCTTTGACCTGGGCAGTCGTAACGGTATAATAAATTGAAAGAAGTACAAGTAAATCGCTGTTGGGGGCCTTGGATGGTGAGAAGGGAAGAGGTAAAAGGTTCCTGGGATGAGGGGGTTGTCTTATGATGAGAAGCTGAGTAAATTGTGCCTATATTCTCTGGAGTTTAGAAGAATGAGAGACGATCTCATTGAAACATACAAGACTGTAAAGGGGCTGGATAGGGTAGATGCTGAGAGATTGTTTCCTCTGGTTGGGGAATATAATACACGGGGACACTGTCTCAGGATAAGGGCCGATCAGTTAGGCCTGAGGTGAGGAGAAATGACTTCACTCAAAGAGTTGTGAATCTTTGGAGTATTCTACCCCAGAGTTTGTGTATGCTCCATCATTGAATACATTTGAGGCTGGGAGAGACAGATTTTTTGGTCTCTCAGGCGAGCGAGTGGGAAAGTGCAGTTGAAGCTTAAGATCAGCTATAATCGTATTGAATGGCGGGGCAGGCCCGATGGGCCAAATAGTCTACTCCTGCTGCCATTTCTTGTGTTCTAGTGGCAGGTGTTGTATCTTCTGCACTTGCAGAAAGGTGCCATAGGAATGGGAGGGGGTGTTGGGGATGAATGAGGAGTGGATCAGGGTGTCACGGAGGGAACAGTCCCTTCAGAATGCTGAAAGGGGAGGGAAGGAATGATGTGTTTAGTGGTGGCATCACATTGGAGGTGACGGAAATGGTGGATGATGATCCGATGGATATGGAGGCTGGGAGGGTGTAAGGTGAGGACAAGTGCAACCTTATCATGGTCCTGGGTGGGAGGGGAAGGGGTGAGAACAGAAGTGCATGAGATGGAACGCACATGGTAGTGGGCCTTGTCAACCATGGTGGGGGGGGTGGGGGAGGGGGCATTCCTCAGTTGAGGAAAAAGGAAGAAATATCAGAAACGCTAGTATGGAAGGTTGCATCATCCCCGCAGATGTGATGAAGATGGAGAAACAGAAAGAATGGAATCGAGTCCCTACAGGAAGCAGGGTGTGAGGAGGTGTATTCAAGGTAGCTGTGGGAGTCAGTGGGCCTATAGTGAATATTAGTTGAAAGCCTATACCCAGAAATGGAGAGAGAGAAGTCAAGGAAGGGAAGGGAAGAGTTGCAGATGGAACATGTGAAGGTGAGAGAATGGTAGAAATTTGTAGCAAAGTCGGTGAAATTTTCCAGTTCAGGACATGAACAGCAAACAGCACCAATATAGTCATCAATGTACTGATAAAAGAGGTGATGGTGGGGGCCTGATTAAGACTGGAACAAGGTATATTCCACATATCCCACAAAAGGGAGGCATAGCGAGGACCCAAGCAGGTACCCTTGGCAACACCTTTTATTTGGAAGAAGTGAGTGGAGTTGAAGGAGAAGTTGTTCAATGTGAGACGATATGTTGAAATTACCTTGGAATAGAATTGACTTACTGTTTTATTTCTTTTCCCCATTAGTATTGCACTTCCTGATCCATCTGATGTGTAACGTTCAATATGTAGATTTAAATTTCAATAAAAAACAACTTAAAAGTATCTTCGTATTTTGACAAACATATTAAAATCTACATACAACATACATGGAAGGCTTCAGGCTTCTTCTGTTTAACTTTGCACTTGGAGCATATTTCAATTACGAAAAATTATCGTTGCTGCACTGAAAATGTAAGACAATATTCACTCTGGAATCTAATTTAAATTTTTTAGAGATCTATTTGATTAAAACTGTTTTATATTTTATGAGGATTGAATGAAAGTGTAGATAGACTAAGAGGCAGGAAATTATTTAGGATTAGTTTGGTCTTGAAATGACGAGACTTATTCTCATTCATTCAAATGATAAAGAAAATCTTTGACAAGTACATTTTATGTAAAATTATGGGTCTCTTTTGAGGTAGGAAATTTGAATTCTACTTTTCTACAGTAAACATATATTCTGACAACTTTCCCACCTGGACATTAAGGGATTACTTTGAATAGATAACATTTCCTCTGGACTTTCTTTATCCTTCATCGAAATAAGTAATAAAAGAAAACTTAATTCCAGAATTATGTATGCTGTAGCATTATTGCAGCCATTTCTACATGGTGTCGGTCAGATCCATTTGTCCTTTCTTATTCTGTATCTGAATACTTAAATTACTCATGCATGGTGCAAGGGACAATGATATACATATGCAAGCTTGTATCACTTATTCAATCTTTTTTTGTATATTTAGAGATACAGCACTGAAACAGGCCCTTCAGCCCACCGAGTCTGTGCCAACCAACAACCACCCATTTTATACTAATCCTACATTAACCCATATTCCTTACCACATCCCCACCATTCTCCTACCTACACTAGGGGCAATTTACAATGGCCAATTTACCTATGAACCTGCAAGTCTTTGGCTTGTGGGAGGAAACCAGAGCACCCAGCAGAAACCCATGCGGTCACAGGGAGAACTTGCAAACTCCACACAGGCAGTACCCAGAACTGAACCTCGGTCACTGGAGCTGTGAGGCTGCAGTGCTAACCACTGCGCCACTGTTCCTTTCAATTGGATTTAACCCGGGAGGTCCGAGAAGGAAGAAAATAAGCATGTGGAGGAGATCCTTTTAGATAACCTGGAGCAATAGCCAAAGAAACATATCCACCATTGTTAATTCCTGGTCTCCTACACATACTACTGGTATCTAAAGAGGCCCATTGTTTTGAGATCTTGAATGATACAACATATGGAAATAAGACAGGAGAGACCCTTCCAAGTTTCTTGTCTTAATTTCCTGACAGCACAGCTCATTGTCCCAGAGGTGACAGGGCTCTGAATAAGTTGGAGGTGGTGTAAAGTGGAGATGGAGAAGCCTAAGAATACAGCATTAGAGAAAACAAGCCTTAGGGTGAGGTGGTCATGATTAGTACATTTTTTGTGTGTGTGCGTGCGTGCGTGTGTGTATGTATATAGATGCTCTTGTTTCTTGAGTAAAACCTGGACGAAGACAGCCATAAAAACATAAGGTGTGCCCGAAACTTGCTGGTCTTCCAGCGCAAAGAGTTGTCCGCGACCGAGTGTTGCAGACTGGCACATTCCAAGGTCCAGGACTACGTGCTGAGGGACGCACTAAAGCTTGGGGCAGCCACTGCAAAGGCTCAATGGGGAAAGAACAATGTGTAAGGTCCTCCCACCAAAGTGAATTGAGGGGCTGGGCTCATGGGAAACCCCTCGGGCTGTATACACCAAATATGGGTTTGCTGCAAAATGTACCTGGCAGGTAAAATGGAATGGAAGAGTTGTGAGGCAACTCACTCCCGTATTGAAGAAAACTGATTTCCTTTGCACTTTTTGGAATGTCAACTTGGTACTGTTTTGAACTCTTTTGTAATGTATTTTTTTACAGATTTTTATGAATAAAGTATATTTTGGGGGAAAAAAGCCATAAAAACATAAGAAATAGGAGCAGGAGTTGGCCATACAGCCCATCAAGCCTGCTTCACCATTCAATAAAGTCATGGTTGATCTGGTCTTGGCCTCAATTCCACTTTCCTAAACATTCCTCATAATCCTTGATTTCCCCTATAGTTCAAAATTCCCTGTATCTCTGTTTTGAATATATTCAATGACCCAGCCTCCACAGCTCTCTGGGATAGAGAATTTCAATGATTCATGACCCTCTGAAAAGAAATTCCTCCTCATCTCTATCTTAAATGGGCAACCCCTTGTTCTGAAACTATGCACTCTAGGTCTCGATTTCCCCCATGAAGGAAAACATTCTTTCAGCATCTACCTTGCCAAGATCCCTCAGAATCTTATATGTTTCAATAAGATCACCTCTCATCCTTCTAAACTCTAATGAGTATAGGCCCAACATACTCAACCTTTCCCCATAAGGCAACCCCTTCATCCCAGGAATTAACCTAGTGAACCTCCTCTGAACTGCCTCCAATGCAAGTATATCCCTCCTTAAATAAGGAGACCAAAACTGTATGAACATAACAACATAAGAAATAGGAGCAGGAGTAGGCCATTCAGCCCCTCAAGCCTGCCCTGCCATTCAATAAGATCATGGCTGATCTGTCCCAGGCCTCAACTCCTCTTTCGGGCCTGCTCAGCCTAACCCTCGACTCCCTGAGATTTCAAAAATCTATCTACCTCCTCCTTAAATACATTTAGTGACCTAGCCTCCACAACTCTCTGAGGCAGAGAATTCCACCCTCTGAGAGAAGAAATTCCTTCGCATCTCAGTTTTAAATGTGTGCCCCCTTGTTCTGTAACTATGTCTCCTAGTTTGAGATTCCCCCACTAGTGGAAACAGCTTCTCAACATTTAGCCTGTCAATCCCCCTTAAAATCTTATGTGTTTCTATAAGATCACCTCTCATTCTTCTAAACTCCAATGAATAAAGGCCTAACCTGTTTAGATGTTCTTGATACGACAACCCCTTCATCCCAGGAATCAGCCTAGTGAATGAAGGTGTGGTCTCACCAATAACTTGTACAATTGTAGCAAGACTTCCCTACTTTTATGCTCCAACCCCCTTGCAATAAAGATCAACATTCCATTTGCCTTCCTAATTACTTGCTGCACCCGCATGCTAACTTTATGGTTCATGTACGAGGACACCCAGATCCCTCCGTACTGCAAAATTCTGTAGTCCCTCTCCATTTAAATAATATTTAAGCCATGATCCATGTAGAACTTGAAAAAGTATCAAGCAAGCTTTAGTAATCACAATTCGTTATTGTAGCTATTTACAACACATGGAAGTTCCCCGACTAACACCTGATTCACTTGACCCACCTCATTCCCCTGTAAATTGTGGCACGGAGTCAACTCCCCCTTAGCCCCTTTATTCCCTTCACCCACTTGATCCTGGCCATCACTTGGGACTAAGTCCTCTTAATTCAGGCTCAGGCTGGGTGTTTGGGATATCAGGGTTACAGGAGAGCCACCCTCTACCTAATCCACTGGCTATGGTTAATGGCTTAGTACAAAGAGGAGGAAACTCAGTCCTTTCTTTAACTATCAATTTACTTTATTCACGTTGTTGTACAATGTAAGAATAAGGCTTACACACTTGGTTAGACAAAAGCATGCAACTCAAACTGGGTTATACACTTAATAACAAAGCTAACTAGAATTGATAAGCACACCCACTAGGTTCCTCTGACCTTTCCCTGACCTAGTCACAGAAAACAAAGGATAATACCCGAAAAAGGGGAGAGCTGACGCTGGCCAGGCGTTCCGTTCTCTCGTTTACGTTGTCGCCGCATTGCTCACGCAGGGTCTTCCGCTTCCGTGATGGTTGTCTCCGGAGTTTCTCGCTGGCTCTCTGCCTGAGATTCTCTATACTTATTCTCTTTCTTATCTCTTCAAACTGTGCTGTTTCTTTCCAGTTGGTTTAGGCCTCCTCACCTCGTTCGTATCTTCTCCTTATTGGCCCAGGCCCAAAGACCCCGGTATCACACAGTGTCCAAATAAGGCTCTATTCCTGTGATCTCTCCCTTGTCTTGTCACATAAAGTAATTAGTTCAAACTGGTTTTTACCAGCACAGGCCAGTGTTTGAGCTCAGGTTACTATAGTTCATGAACTATCCAGCAGTTTGTAACAGATTCTGTACTTCTTGCAGCCCCTGGCCAACATCTCCCCCCTCTTTGTTTTGATACAAATGGTTCCTTGGGATCATTTGCTATCATGACTTGACACTCATGTCTCTCTCCTTGATACACTAGGTTGTCTGCCAACATAGTGGTAGTTTTTAACCCTTTTACGCTTATGTTTCTTCCTTGCAACAATAGTGTCCACCTAGCAATTCGGTTCTGACTTACTGACCCGTCTTTGATCCTACCGTCTAATAGTAACTGTACAGGGGTATGTTCTGTCAATATTGTAAGTGGGTTCAGTCCCACTATGTAAGTAAAATACTGTACTGCCCAAAAAACTGCTAACAAATATTTCTCGCACGTCGTATACCCCTGCTTTACCGGTGAAAGCATACGCGAGGCATACGCTACTGGTCTCAATTTCCCATGTGTCTCCTGTAACAGAACTGCCGAGAGGGTGGTGTCTGTGGTAGCTACTTCCAATGAAAATGGCTCAGTTGGATTTGGGGTTTTCAGAGCAGGCGCAGCAGCTAGTGCCTGCTTTAAATCTGAAATGGCCTGTGTGTTCAGTTTTCTACTCCCACGCCACATTCTTTTTCAATAGCTTCATTAATGGGGCCGCTTTTGTAGCGAATCCGTCAATGTGGTCCCTGCAATATCCCACCAAACCCAGGAAGGATCTCAACCCTTTTCCATCCCGCGGGACAGGGAGTCTGCCAACCGCTACTACCCTTCGTTGGTCAATTTCTCTCTCTCCCAGTGTCAAGATCATTCCCAAGTAAGTAACCTTCTGTTTCATAACCTGTGCTTTTTTAGGGTTTACTTTTAGTCCCAATTCGTGTAACAATTGTAGTAATTCACTTAGTAACTGATAATGTTCCTTTTCCGTTTCAGTTTGTAGAAGTAAGTTGTCTACATACTGCACCAGGCATTCAGGCTTTGAGAACCCTTTTAACCCTTCCCTTAGACGTTGGCGAGATATAGACGGGGAATTATGAAATCCCTGCGGCAGGGAGGTCCACGTATATTGTTGTCCTTGGAAGGTAAACGCAAATTTATATTGGCATTCTTTCTCCAGTGGAATAGACCAAAAACCGTTACTTATGTCTAAAACCGTGAACCACTGTAAGTCCTCATTTTGTTTAACTACTGTCTCTGGGCTAGTTGCTGCGGTGGGGGCCGTTAACGGGGTTACCTTATTTAATTCTCAGTAGTCTATCGTTAGTCACCAGCTACCGTCCAGTTTCCTCACCAGCCAAATAGGCGAGTTGTTAGTGGAGGCTACCGGTCTTAGTATCCCTTGTAGCAGCAAACTCTGTATCACCTTTCCTACCTCCTCTTCTGCCTGTTTCGGAAAACCATACTGCTTCTGTGGTTTGGGTTCTGGACCCTGCATACACACACTCCCGGTCATTTTCCCACAATCATGTTTATGTCGAGCAAATACTACTGAATTCCGTGTGATAATTTGTTGTACTTCAAGATCGCTACTCATTTCTTCTGGTCTTGTCCACATTTCCCCGAACGTGCATATCCTATCCTGGTATTCCCCCACCGGGACGGATGTGTGATCTATACTACCCATGCCCAAAGGCATTTGCCAAATCGCACAATTAACAGGGTCAAAACAGAGTCCTGCTTTAGCCATATAATCATACCCTAATATATGTTCTTGTTCTCTAGGTAACTTAATGAGAACCACTGAGTGCTCTATTGCTACGTCCCCCACGCTGACTTCCAACGGTATGCTCACATATCCCACTTGTGAATATCCTGTGAATCCGCTTAAACCAAGTTTACTTTGAATTTTCCAATCTACTTTACTAACATTGGTGGTGTTTACGGTGGTTCGGGATCCTCCAGTGTCCCAAAGGAACGTGACAGGGCGGCCTCCAACCCTACCATTCACTAGGGGTCTCCCTGTGTTATCCCACCGCGTGTCACACACCCATAATGGAGATGCCTGCAACCGTCATTGTGGTTCGGCGTACGACCCCGAAGACGGTGCTCTCTTTAGTATATCACATAGAGGATTTGACCTATTCGGTCCTTCCACGGGTAGGCTCTGGCGTTTGTTCTGGCCTCCTCCCCGACCTACATTTTCTCGTCTCGGGTTTGGGCATTCTCTTTTGAAATGTCCCTCCTGGCCACAGTTATAGCAGTGGGTCGGCCTGCCCGGAGTTCTCCCTGTTCCTGGGACGGTTCCTCTCCCAATGCTTCTACCCCTTCCTCCTGTCTGAAAGGCTGGGTGGGGTGCCCCCTGTGTCGTTCCCCTCCCTTCATTTCTCCAGGTTATTGTCTGATATTTGACAGGCATCGCCTTTCCCCCAGGGGCCTTGGAGAATTTTGTTATTTCCTTCACCCATGCTCTAACCATCCTCCTGAGTACCCAAGCCTTTGTGTGTGTGTCATCAGAGGGATCAAATTGATCTAGTGCCCTTCTTGACTCCTCTGTGCCATTCGACACCAGCGTTCTCAGCCATCGGTTTCTAATCTCTGGCGTTGGATTTGCTCTATCTAGGTTTGCGCCATATACCCCTTGAAACACCGCCCAGATGCGGGCCGCAAATGCGACAGGGTGCTCACCTTTTCTTTGATAGCATTTCGTTAGCGCCTCCACAGGGTCCCCTCTGTTAGCGCCATGACGTTTAATACTTGATCTTTTAAAGCCTCATTTGTGCCTCTACCGAGTTTTTGTTCCTCCAGTAGGGCGGAGTGTATGTGTGGGTGTAGGCACATTATAATTAATTTTCTTTCTTCAGCATCATCTAAGCCGTGTATTCCTCTCTGTTGACTGACAGCTTGGAACAGCTCCCTAGGATCATCCCCGGGTGCGCACGTCCCAATATCTTTCGTGATATCCCTCAATTGCTGTACCCTCATTGGAGTGGAATATGTCATACACGGGCCAGCTGCCACCTGGCCATCTGCCCCTATCGCTGCCCTAGTGGTCACAAGGGGGGCCATGGGGGCTGATGGCTCCTTTGGCTCTGGCTCATATGCTGGCGGAGGATCCTTGGGTAGAGAGTCTCCGTCATCATGGCCATATCTAGCCCCTTCATCTGCGAACTCATTCCAATCTATGTCCCCTTCACCGTTCTCTTCACTTCCTTCGGGTGCAAAAGCACAGATTATACCTTTCAGCGCGGCTAGCTGCTCTTGCAGTCTTGCTATGTATTTTTGACACTTTGTGTGATCACCTGAATTACTTCTCTTTTCCTGAGCTGCTCTCTGAATCACATTCATGGCAGGTTTTAAATCACTACATTGTTGTTTTTATCCTTCCACCTCAGCTTTAGCTGCTTGGGCTTCTCCCTCTCACCTACTTTTTCCCGTAACTAGTTTTTCGCACTGTAACTGATATTGGTTCATATGCATCAAATCCGCACTTCTCTGTCCCTGCAAATCAGTTACTTTTTCACTAAGGCGGGCTGCCTCCTCACGGAGTTTTTTATTCTCTTCCTCTAGCCTGTTCACCTCATTTTTAGCCTGCTGTTGGCATTCTATCCATTCCTCAAATAAACAGCCGATAGCTACTGACTTCTGTATTTTTTTAAATTTCCTAGCTGACATTTTTGCTTGTGCAATCTTTCAAAGGGCCTCTCCCACGGGTTTTCCCTTGTCGCTGGTGTGACCTGCATACTCCCCATATTGCGGCCACTTCCCTATTACGTATTTTTGGAGGAATCCCTTCCAACCAAAACAATCCAAGTCTCCAGGGCTTGGAGATTCCCTTTGATTCGTCATCTTATGTTAGTAGCTATGAATTAACCCCTAAGTTCCTGTTCTCTCTGTACTTTGCCAATTCGGTTCGGCTCGAATCTCCCGCTGATTCAATGGAGAGGTTTATCCTCGTGCCCACCCAGGGACGCCAATTATGTAAATCGTGGTGCGGAGTCAACTCCCGCTTGGCCCCTTTATTCCCTTCACCCACTTGATCCTGGCCATCACGTGGGACTAAGTCCTCTTAATTTAGGCTCCGGCTGGATGTTTGGGATATCGGGGTTACAGGAGAGCCACCCTCCACCTAATCCACCGGCTACAGTTAATGGCTTAGTACAAAGAGGAGGAAACTCAGTCCTTTCTTTAACTATCAATTTACTTTATTCATGGTGTTGTACAATGTAAGAATAAGTCTTATACACTTGGTAGACAAAAGCAAGCAACTCAAACTGGGTTATACACTTAATAACAAAGCTAACTAGAATTGATAAGCACACCCATTAGGTTCCTCTGAGCTTTCCCTGACCTAGTCACAGAAAACAAAGGATAATACCTGAAAAAGGGGAGAGCTGACGCTGGCCAGGCGTTCCGTTCTCTCTCTCTTTTACGTTGTCGCCGCGTTGCCCACGCAGGGTCTTCCACTTCCGCGATGGTTGGTCTCCGGAGTTTCTCGCTGGCTCTATGCCTGAGATTCTCCATACTTATTCTCTTTCTTATCTCTTCAAACTGTGCTGTTTCTTTCCAGTTGGTTTAGGCCTGCTCACCTCATTCGTATCTTCTCCATATTGGCCCAGGCCCAAAGACCTCGGTATCACACCGTGTCCAAATAAGGCTTTATTCCTGTGATCTCTCCCTTGTCTTGTCACATAAATTAATTAGTTCAAACTAGTTTTTACCAGCACAGGCCAGTGTCTGAGCTCAGCTTACTGCAGTTCATGAACTATCCAGCAGTTTGTAACAGATTCTGTACTTCTTGCAGCCCCTGGCCAACACCCCAGAACCAGATCCAGCAGTGCCTCCTTCCTCATTGGACCAGAAACAAACTGATCAAGAAAATTCTCCTGAACACACTTCAGAAACTCTTCCCCCTCTCTGTCCTTTACAAAATTACTATCCCTGTCTACATTAGGATAATTGAAGTCCTCTCTATAACAACTTTATAGTTTTTGCACCTCTCTGTAATTTCCCTGAAAATTTCTTCCTCTATGTCGTTCCCACTAGTTGGTGGCCTACGAAATACACTAACAGATGTAATGGTACCTCTATTGTTTCTTAATTCTGACAAAATAGATTCAGTCTTTGACTCCACTGGGACATCCTTTCTCTCCAGCACAGTAACTTTCTCCTTCATCATTACAGTTACCCCTCTTCCTTTATTTTGTTCCCTATCTTTCCTAAATGCCTTGTATCCAGGAATATCTAGTACCCAGTCCTGCCCTTTCTTGAGTTAGGTCTCCCTTATCAGCACAACATCATATTCTCATGTGCCTATCTGCACCTGTAACGCACCAACCTTATTTACCACACTTCGAGCGTTAACACACTTATGCTGTAAACTTTAGACCTTATTGCATTACCTCTTAGTCCGACACCACCTCGTACCTTACTATTTCTTACTCTAGTGCTATCTGCTTCTCCCGATCATTTGTGCATCTTGTTTATCCTTCAAAATCCTATACCCTGGTTCCCATTACCCACAAAGTTAGTTTAAACCCTCCCCAACAGCACTAGCAAATTGCCCTGCAAGGACATTGGTCCCGGCTCTGTTTAGGTGCAACCCATCTGACCTGTATAGACCCCATCTCCCCCAGAACCAGTCCCAATGACACTGGAATTAAAGCCCTCCCTCTTGCACTATCTCTCCAGCCACGCACTCATCTGCTCTATCCTCCTATTTCAATACTCACCAGCTCATGGCACCAGAAGTAATCCAGAAATTACTACCTTTGAGGTCCTGCTTATTAGTTTTCTTCCTAGCTCCCTAAAATCTGCTTGCAGAACCTCATCCCCGTTTCTACCTATATTGCTGGTACTAATATGGACCACAACCTCTGGCTTTTCACCCTCCCCCCTCAGAGTGCTCAGTAACGTCCTTGACCCTTGAGGCAACATAGCATCCTGGATTCACATCTGTGGCAGCAGAAATGCCTGTCTATTCCCCTAACTATAGAATCCTCTGTCCCTATTGCTTTCCCAATCTTTCTCCTGCCCCGCATCAACTGTTTCACCTGGTTTTTGGCCCCTACTGTTAAATCTTGCCCTTTTTAGAATCTTATTGCTCCACAGGTTGAAATAAGTATCAAAGGCTTTTAAAACCTCATCAAATATGGCTGGTGTCTCATTAATGCTTTGTCTTGCGATAACATTGTCTGCTATTGTGCCAATGGAATACAGCAATGTGTTAACTTGCTCTGCTTCAGACTGGAAGCAATTCTGTATCTCAAAAATATTTTTTGCCAGAGTGACCAATTTTGGTTTGCTTTGGTCCTTCCGTGTGTCCAGATCTCTACAGTATTGTGAATTTAAGATCCATAGCTCCTATTTGGTTTACTTTCACTTTTGAATATTTCCCTCCAGTATTGGAAGTTTCCCATGCTTTTCAGCCCCGCGCTGACTCCTGCTGTGGCCACCATTTCTCCCTGTGAAATCTCACCGCTAGATTTTAGATTTATTTCCTCCTTGTTTTACAAGCAGTTATGTAGCGTTCCTGCTATACTCCTTTAGCTCTCTTCTCTTCGAGTATCGAGTATTTGCAGCGTCGATTTTTTTGCTTACTCCGGTCGCCACATGTAATGGTGTAGACCTCATATCTGCCCTCACGAAGGACTTCTGATTTTCCCGGTTTTGCCGGCCTAGTGCTATTAGGAACAAATTTTTAACCTCTTTCTGCTCACCAGATCCCCGATTGTTGCTTGGTTCTCTGACTTGAAGCCGGCGATCACTGGATTGGATTTCTACAAGCCGATTCCCTGACTGTCCGTATCTCCTTTGTCCACGGAGAAGCTCTGGAGCTTTTTCACAGCCTCTTCTCAAGTTCTGCAGTTTTGACGCTTTTTCAGGTCAGCCCTATGCAAAGTATTTCTTCAAATTCTTCTTCTGGGTAAGAATCACTATTGTTCATGATTTCATTGCTAATCATGTTTTATGTTTGGTTGATATGTTACCACCTTAATATACTTAGTTAGTCTAGCTTAGAGAGATTCCTTAGACTTGAGTACTTAGAACATTAACCTTTATTACATTATAACTATGTACAGCTTCACACCAGTCTGTGTGACTCCTCTGAAGCCATGCTGCATCTCTCTTCAAGTCTCTCTCACATGTGATCTCTTAATCATCATGGTGAGAGCTATTCTTTACACTTTCCTAACACTTTCAGATGCTTATACTACAAGGCCAGTACTGTATTGAGGGTGTGCTACATGACGGTGTTGCTATCTTTAAGATAGTATAGTAAACTGAAACACTATTTGAAAAAGACTAGGGAGCTCTTCTAGCTCTCTGGTCAACATTTATCCATCAACCAATTCACCAAAAAACAGATTATGTGGTCATTTATGGTTTTGTGTTTGTGGGACATCGGAAAATAGGAACAGTGACTGATTGGTAGCCACGCTTGTCTACAAATCAACACTTGAGGAATGAATTCATTGACTGTGAACACTTTGGCATGTTCTGAGGCCTTTAAAGGCACTAAACAAATGCAAGTTCACTTTTTCTTTTACCTATAATATAATGTGGAAAAATGTAAGGTTATCCACTTTGGTAGGAGGAATAGATGTGCAGAGTATCTCTTAAATGCTAAGAGATTAGAAAGTGTAGATGTACAAAGGGACTTGGGTTTCCTCAGCAATAAGTCACTGAAAGCTAACATGCAGGTGCAGCAAGCAATTAAGAAGGCTAATGGTATATTAGCCTTTATCGCAAGATGTTTTGAATACTGGAGTAGTGAAGTCTTGCTTCAATTTTGTAGAACTTTGGTTAGACCGCACCTGGAGTAATGTGTGTAGTTTTGGTCTCCTTACCTTAGGAAAGATATTATTGTCATAGAGGGAGCACAATGAAGGTTCACCAGGCTTGTTCCTGGGATGGCGGGACTATCCTGTCAAGACAGATTGGGGAAACTGGGCCTGCATTCTCTAGAATTTCGAAGAATGAGAGGTGATCTCATTGAAACCTACAAAACACTTAAAGGGATAGACAGGGTAGATGGAGGTAAGATATTTCCTCTGGTTGGGGAGTCTAGAACCAGGGGACACAGTTTCTAAATAAGGGGGAAGCCGTTTAGGACAAAGATGAGGAGAAATGTCTTTACTCAGAATGTTCTGAATCTTTGGAATTCTCTACTCCATAGGGCTGTGGAAGCAGAGATTGACAGATTTCTAAATACAAATGACATAAGGGGACATGAGGATAGTGTGGGGAAAAAGGCATTGAAGTGGATGATCAGCCATGATGGTACTGAATGGCAGAGCAGGTTCAATGGGCTGAATGGCCTACTCCTGATCCTATGTTCCTATTGTGTTTGATGCAGTCAGACAAGGCCAATAGTTGAAAAAGCCACTTTCCTAGAATGATGTCGCTACAATTATGGCCTTAGCAAGATAGACCATCAACAGAGTATGTGAAAATCATTATATACGAACAATCTATTTTTTTAAATGACAAACCTGTGGCACAGACTGCATTCCTTCCTGTGATTTACCAGTAACTATGGATGTAAGTAGGCATAATTCTGCTTGATAATCTTTAGAATATTCACTTTTCCTGGCTTCTTTGAGTGTTAATGGATTTCTGCTTGTGTGACAAATACATGTGTATATTAATCATGTGATAAAAAATTCTTACATAGCTGGACATTTTTGTGTTTTTGCTGTGTTCTAATTCATCTGCATTTATTTCAGGGTTTCCTCAAGCCATAAAGTAAAAATGACTTTTTTCTGGCTAAGGGTATGCAGTTTATATTAATAAGTTGTACTGCCTTCAGGGCGTTTTTGCTTCAGAGATTCGGTTCGCAAGTACTCTGCTTTGAGGTGATTATTGGCACTGATACATGTTGCATGGCTCATATTGCCCTCTGCCCATATGAGATTATATAGATTAGTTTCAGGAAATTGACTGGAGTTAATTAAACATGGAATTATAAAATTATTTCTCTAAATGGTAATGGTGAACTGTGCAATATAATAAGATGTCATGTAAGCAAAGATGTCTGCAATGTATCAGTTTAGCTTTATTTCCAAATCTTCATTTGGAACATTAAATTTTTCTTGTTTTTGGCTTACGTTTCATTTCAAATTGATCAACAATATGAACTACATTCCTTTTGGAGTGCATATTTATTTTGAAATATTATGCTTCATCAGTGCTGTTGTACTTAAAATGGCTGAATAAAATTTGTAAGAGTATGTTGCAAATTAATTAATGCATTCTGATTGCATTAGAATTGTAAAACTGACTATGTTCATTATATGTTGCTCAATTAGATTTTAATTATAAGCATTATGTTTATCCTTAGGAACTGCAGAAAAGATTTGAGACATATGGGTTGGGTTTCAAATGCAATCATTTTAAAAGTTATGCACACTGATGTTTGCATTTGGCATGTGGTAAATAGCATTGAATGAGCAATGGTATCTCTGGACCTACATTCCCCTAAAGTGCAGAATTATATCCAGGTGACAGTTCCAGATAGATATGTTTTGACTTTTGGAAAGGAATTGAATAAATATGCAAATTGACATAATGCTGGTTTAATCCTTGATTAAGTTTAATTCAAATTCTGGTGGGTGGTTTTCCCTCCTATTAAAAGTGATCATTATGTGGAACCATTCTTTGCAGAAGGGTTGTTTCATTAGAGGAAGTCCTTTATATAAGCCTTGCTCCGTTTTATTTAGTACTTCATGAGAACATTGCAGGAATTTTTCTTGCGTCTACAATTGTATATTTTTCAAGCTTGAATGAAAGGCAATTGTATGTTGATTTAAACAGTTTCCAATTTTTCTACCATTTACATTTAATCTGTGAATTGTCTAAATGGATGGTTCCTTGTCAAATCCCCAGTGTAGGATGATGTGCGGTATGCGAGAGTTGCAAGAGTATAGGTTACCTACTGGAGCATAGGGCTGGAGAGGGTTGCAGTGAAAGCATGGCATGAGGCTGCAGAAGGATTAAAAGTTGATATGCTGCATAATGATGGAACACAGGGACTTACAGAATAAGATATAAACTGTAGATCTCTGGGCGAGTTGGAGTTTATGTAGGGTGGGAACTGGGAAGACCAGTTGAAGAAATTTGTGTTGAGGTATTGAAGGTATGGACAAGTGTTCTAGTGGGGGTGATTTTCAGGGTTGGAAATGCTCTTGGCTTGAACTTTCAAGTTTATTTGAGCACTCAGCTGGAGATGGAAATTAAATTAGATCCAAGTATTGATATTTTTGCCAGAAATTGAACAGGATGACTTTAGTCTTCCTAATGTTTGATATCAGCCAGGCAATCGAACAGCATGATTACAATCATGCAAAAAAGAACGGAGACAGGTAAAGTTGGGGCCCATATGCAAACTGAGCTCATATATTAGCAACCTTTGGTGTTGTGGGTTCAAATCCCACCATGGCAAGTTGTGAAATTTAATGATATAAATAAAGCTAATAATGTATGGGCTGACAACTGGGAATGTGTAATAAACATCACCTTGCCATTATCATCCACATTCTGAGGGCATTTAAAAAAAAAGATCAGCTTGGTAAAATACCAGTCTTAAAAATAGAGTGTTTTAAAAGACTGTACAGTGTTGACATTCCTCAATAAATACTGAAAAAAGTAATATATGAACGTAATTTTTTTGCTATATCTCTATGATGGCCTTTTTGTTTACCTTCTCCGATATGTCAATGGGTGTATATTTCTTGATCCTTTATGTACATGAACATAGGAGGAGGCACATTATATAACCCCTGGGGGTGGAGGGAGGGAAGGGGGGGTGGTGTGGTGCAGACAGGATGCCTTCCAGGCACCTCATGTTATAGCAGAGGTAAACGTGAGGAGAGAGGTTCGGAGAAAATGAATACTGTACAGGACTAAGTTTAATGATCCAGCAAGAGTTATCAAGGTAAGGATAACCTTCAAATGGCATCTTATAATAGCTGCACCATTCATAGCCTCATTAACTGCTGAATTAACAGCACTTCCCTCCCCGATCAGCCTGCAATCTGCTACAATCACTGTAGTACACTTCAATTAATATGCTTCACCTCATCCTTACATACTCAGCACTATTACAAACCACACTCACAACTCATATCTCACACATATGCTGGTAGGTATTCAAACATGACAGCTACGTTACCCAAACTTCTTGAAATTCCCTCTTTCTTTCAGCAGAAGGTGGCACATAATGCAAAAAAGTAGCAGATGGCTACAAGGGGAGGACCTGCATGTTTACAAACCCTTTTCCCATTGAGGAGCCAGTGCTGGCAATAATGGGAAGGAGCAGAGCAGAGTGGAGGAGTAGCCACTGGCAATGCTGGAGGGTACACCAAGCAAGATTTCTTGATACTAACTCCTCCTTCTCTTTTCTCACTTTTCCCATACCTCAGACATTCTCCATGACAAGCTGCAGCTGCTCTTAACATAACCTTATTTGGGATGAATTTTCCTGGTCAATTGGGGTCGGGCTGGGAGGCGGAGGTCTGGCAATATGGCAGGGAAAGGTATCTGGAGGGGAGCCTGATGTCTTCCCACCGCCCAGGTGTATAGCCAGTGGCGGGCACCTCAGCCACTGGGCAGCCAATTGAGACACTTAAGAGCCCAATTAAGGGCCACTTCCCTCCCCTGCGGGCATTTTGCCTTCAGCGGGAGGTCCTCCCCCCGCCATGAGGGGAGACTGCAAGATGGGTTCCGGGGTGGGGTGGGGTCCTCCTTGATGGGCACTCAATGGCCCTCAGAGGGACCACCGGTGGCAATGGCCACCCCCACAGCAATGGCGCTGCAAGTGCACCATGAGCACCTCCCCCACCTCTCCCCAATTGCCTGCTTGACCCGGCTTCACCAGAAAAACTCACCACTTTTCAAGGTTCCTTACCATTGAGGCACCTTCATCCTGGAGCTGTAGCCTCAGCATGGCCCCTGCTAGCAGTGCCGCTGCCAAGGATGCTGAGCTCCCAGCCCTCTGATTGGGCTGGCAGCTTTAGCGGGCAGGTTGCCATCCTCAATGGGATGGCAGCCCTGGCACAATGCTGCCCCAGGCTGCTGCCACCAGCCGGAGCATGCATTGTCTCCCACTTCTGGTCGCGGAGACTGGACTTCAACCTCCCCAAAGAAATTCAGCCCTACATCTCTGATGTCTCTCCCACCACAAGATAAACCTTGTTCCCCATTAATTTCAGCTTGCCAGAATGTGAATGTCCCTCAGCTAGTGAGGGATGAGGATCAGCCTCACTTGATCTCACCCTTGCAGCCACCTGGTCAGATACTGACACTATGGCCGGAATTTTACCCTTGGAGCCGTCCACCAACTGAAAAGTCACTGGTGAACCTGCCTCTGCCTGGTCTGGGGATCCGATCTGCATTTTGTGGTCCCCAAGCCTTTCATTGGTCTGAGGCAGGACTTCCACCTCAGTGAGACAGGATGTCCTGCTTAATGGAACTGCCCGCCAATTAGATGGCCAGCAGCTCTCTGTCCCAGCAGTGCCATTGGGAGTGGTGGCCACTGCTGGGATGCAACCCAGCTTCCACAAGAAGATGTTGGGGAGCCGTAGAACTAAGGTAGGGTTTTGGTGTCTCGCCGGGAGCGATCGATTGGACCCAGGAGAGGCAAGGGTGGTCAATTGGGGGGATGGGGGGGTGGGGGTGTGTTAGGTGCTGGGGGTGGTTGGGGTAGCAGGGGCGGCCCTCCATCGGTAACAGGGTGCCTGATCATGAAGGCCCCCCCTCAGGCTATCAGAGAACCGTCTGCTTTTGTCAGGCGGCTTATCTCGGGCTGGGGCCGCCCAACCGGCCGTGGGTAAAATCCCCGCGGTGGTGGGCGGAAGCTCTTAAGTGGCTGTTAAGTGGCCACTTAAGGGCCTTGATTGGCCAGGGGCAGGCGGGTCATTTTTTGCCGCCGCCGCCCTGCTTCGTGTGGCGGAGGCGAGAGCATGTCGGGAACAGCCCCCTGAACCTCACGTTCCAGTTCACACTCACCACCCCACACGCCACCTTCCCGCTCTTTGGGGAGGTGTAAAAGTACAGCCTATGTGGACCTTAGGAGCTAGGTTAGAGGAGGGATCTGCATGTGGTGACTCACTGGGCACAAGTGTGCAGGAGTCACAGTAGGGCGATGGGACATTATTGGTTTCAGCTCACTAGAGGCTGAGGTCACAAACCAGTTCTGCTGAAGAGAACTTAGATGTGGACTTCGATGGGCCAGCCATACACCAGGAAATGTTTGGTGCAATGGGCAGCCTGCCATAGGGCTAGTATATAATGTCAAGGAGCATGAAGGAGTCCACCTACAACTTGGCACATGGAGTTGTGCAGAGCACAGAGTCCATTCCTTTCAACAAATTTACACATTATGACTGGTCAGCTCCATCAGCAACACAATGGAGCCCATCATGATGGAGCATCTTATAATCAATCTAATAACTTCCATTGCAAAACAAAATGCTGCCATGGAAGCTCAGATGGCTGCCATCTTGGCTCTGGGGACCGCTGTTGAAAGGGGTTTCCAGGGCATCACAGCACTCCAGCAATCTATTCTCCAAAAGAACACTGGAAGAGATGAGGCTGTGCCCCAGGAGAGTGGCATTGGCTCCATGGAACTATTCTCTTATAGGATGAAGGCATGCCTGCTCCAACGTCTGTCACTTCACCAGTGCCCTTGCTGGTGCTCGTCAACCAGACAAACCAGACTGCTACAGCCCAGGCCAAGATGGTGCAGCCTGCAGGTCCAGAGCTGCTCAAAGTCGACCTCCAAGGCTATTTGCAGTGTTGCCAACAGAAGCTCAGTAATTGTCCAACTGCTAAGCTGCAGACACTGGAGAAAAACCTTGTTGGGGCACAAGGATAGGCAAAGGAGCATGAAAGGCAGACACTAAGGGAATGCACAATTTGTGCAATTATGAGATTACTTAATTGTGAGATTATTGATTTAGTTACGACCAGGTGAGGCAGGGGTCTATAGGGTTCCCCTCTCAGCCTTTGCTTGGTTTGGCTGTTACAGGGTTTAATTTTTAAAACACCATGTTTTTAGCTCCCTCTCAGTGAATCCTTGTTCACTGCTCTCTAATTGTAATGGCAAAGAAATCAACCAGACAGGTTTTATTAGATTTAAACAAGAAAGGTGTAAGTTTATTAACCTTAAAACTCTAATTCAGTTAAAACTACTAGAAAATACATGACACAACCACAATAACATGCATGCGTGATAAACACACACACAAATAGAGACAGAGGAGGAGAAAGAAGGAGAAAATTTTGAAGTAATAGTTGGAGTTCAGTTACTAGCTTTTCGGTTTGATGCACACTTTCAAACTTGTTTAGCTGCAGGAGTCTTCCCTCTTGAGGTCTGAGAGGCTTCAGTGGATCCCCCTAGAACTTCGTGAGAGAGAGAAAGAGAGACGCAAGGACCTTCCTTCTCAGTTGTCTTCAAATTGCAGTCTCCTTTTCAATTGTTCTGTGAGCAAAATTCAAAACTCCAAGTTGGCCAGCAGGTTAGTCATGTGACTAATCCCTTATTTGGAACAACTGCTCCTGCGGTTTGTGGAGTTAAAGATCTCAGTTGGGTGGGTGGGGGGTGGGGGCGGGGTGGTTGTGGTGCTGTCTCTTACACAGATATGGATCACTGTTGCCCAGACCAATCTCTGTTCATTGAATCAGTGAGCAGTTCCCATTGACTTTTTTTTCAACGGTCTTTTAGAATTCAAAATGAGCAGTCAGGTTTTCAGCCACTGTCCTTTTAAATCAAGCTATTTTTCCAATACAGTAACAGTTTAAAATTAATGTTCCATATGACAAAATTAATATCTCATTTTGGCAGGTGTGGCTTTCATGACAATTTGATTAAATTTGGTGTTAGTTTTTGGTGTTAGTCAAGTGAGAGAAAAACAATGGACTGAATTTTATGGGCCCCCCTGAGAAGGGTTCAGAGGTGGGTGGGGGTGGGGGAGGGGGGGTGCCCATAGAATTGCAACAGGAGATGCCCTTCCCATCCAGAGGCCAATTGAGGCCCTTAAGTGCCCATTGATGACCACTTGCTGTCACCACTGGGATATAACCAACGACCTCCCTGTGGGCTTGTGGAGGCGGTGGGGGGCCCTCCTTCATGGGCAATCTGTGGCCCACAGAGGGCCCCCACCAACAAAACCTGCAACTCCCTGAACCCCCCTCCCCTGCATTTAACTCCCTCCCCTCCCCCCACCCCTCACCAAAGCCTTCCTGACTGGCCCCGGTGACCCTGCCTCATTTACCTTGGATCTGGGCTCCAGTGCTGGGCCTGGGTCAAAGGCCTCTGGAGTACCATCAGTGGCCACTGCTCCCGGTGGCACTGCCGATACTACTGAGCTGTCGGCTAAGTGATTGGCCAGCAGCTCTTGGAGGTGGGATCCCTGTCTTTAAAGGGATGCGGATCCCAGCGTCGGGTTGTTAATTGGCCCAGCACCATAGCATGTCTCTGGGTGGTGTGTGGGGTGGTGGGTGGGTGTGGTGGTTCCAGCTGGCCGAGGAGGGACTCTCCCCCTGATTTCAGCCTGGTGCCAGGGGTTCTGCCGTGGGTACAAAATCCAGCCCAATAAATGTGAGTACAATAGAACAATATGGTGTTGATTGTAACAAGATAGGTAAGGAGTGTGGAACTTCTGGTGAATGGGAACTTGGAGTTGTTGTTAGAACCGCTCCTCAATTAGCTGATCTGTTAGAGCTTGGGCAGAAAAGGCTCTCTTGGTTGCTGCCTGTCTCCCTCCTCCAACTTGTTGGTGTGTGGTAAGGGCTGGTTCATCATGAAGGAAAAGAATAAGGGCATGCAGCAGGCAACCACAGGTGTGGATACCCAGTGTGATGCAGGGCTCCTTCTGAACAGTCCAGGCAGCAGAAGTGTTGTTTCAGGATGCTGAGTGTTTGCTCAACAGTGTTCCTTGTGGCAGCATGGCACTTATTTTAGGCCTACCATGCACCTGTGTGCAGGTCCCTAACTGAAGTCATGCGCCATGCCTGAAGGGAATAGCCCTTGTCACCCGATAGCTAGCCTTTAAATTGGAGGCCTTGTTGGAATAAATTGGCACAAAAGACTGATGCAGAATGAAAGAGTTTAGTTTAGTTTAGTTTAGAGATACAGCACTGAAACAGGCCCTTCGGCCCACCGAGTCTGTGCCGACCATCAACCACCCATTTATACTAATCCTACACTAATCCCATATTCCTACCACATTTCCACTTGTCCCTATATTTCCCTACCACCTACCTATACTAGGGTTGTGACAGCTATTGGGATGGCAGGCTGAGACCTGCATAGTATGCGATCTGTGGTCACAAACCATTGTACATTGAGGGAGTGGAATCCCTTTCTATCGATAAACGTTTAGGGCTTCTAATGGATGGCATGCGAAGCAATGCGTATGCAGTAAATGGAAGCTTGCACATAGGGAAGTTTGCCATATGGGCAAAATCTCATGCTTTCTTCTCGCGTTTCTCTCTGTCAATAGGGAAGGAGATGTACGTGTTTCTAAAAGAGTCGAGAGCCTTGGGTGACCTCCCTGATACACCAGTGTACTGCAAACTGGGGAATGTTGCTAATGTCATCTGTTGTAGCTTGAAAGGTGCCTATGACAGCTGTCTATGCTGTACTTTGAGGGCTGCAGTTGTGGCTGCAGCAGCTGAGATAGCTCAGTAACAAGCTCCTTGATAAAGCAAAAATGTTTCATACATTGAACCTCAGTGATTTGGAGATAGGAGAAGTGCTCCCTTAAGTGCTTCTTTTTATGCTTTTAAAACAAGAAAAATGATAAATATATGGCTCTATAAATTTAACATTGTTTTTTGATATCAATTACAACCTCAAATACTCAGTATGCCTAATGTGTGAAGATAGACTTGAAAAAGATTACCATTATTGTTTAGCAAGGTGAGAATATTTTATTTTAAATGAAGTATTGTGTCCCTGAGATGAGATTGATAGCTTTAAAGAAGCAGATGTGATTTGGGTATGTGCTTCAAATGCACGTGAGGGTCAGCATGCTAGTTTTTAAAAATTCTTTCACAAGATGTGGACATCATTGGCAAGGCTGATATTTATTGCCTATCTGTAATTGCCCTTGACAACTGAGTGACTTGCTAGGCCATTTCAGAGAGTAGTTAAGAGTCAACCATGTTGCTGTGGGTCTGGAGTCACACGTAGGCCAGACCAGGTAAGGACAGCAGATTTCCTTCCCTAAAGGACATTCGTGAACCAGATGGGTTTTTACAACAATTGATGATAGTTTCATGGCACCCATTATTGAGCTTTCAATTACAGTTTTGTTACTAATTGATCAAATTTAAATTCCACCAGCTGCCATGGTGGGATTTGTGCCTATGGCCCCAGGGATTACACATTCAGTGGCATTACCACGTCACCACCATCTCCCCAGTATTACAAAGAGCTAGGGAAAATATCCAATTTATAGAACACATGTTTAGTGAGTGCAAAGTAATTAATATTTTTCATAGATAATATGAAAAGGCAGCAAAAGATAAACTTTGTATTAATACTAAAAGACAAAAGGATTAGAATATTTATTAATATATCTCACAACCACCTCTTTGGACTACTCCACTATTGCGAAATTACCAGACTGCTTTTCTGACATCCAGCACTGGATGAGCAGAAATTTCCTCCAATTAAATATTGGGAAGGCTGCAGCCATTGTTTTCAGTCTTTGCTTGAAACTCCATTCCCCAGCTATGGACTCCAGCCCTCTTCCTGGCAACAGTCTGAGAATATACCATTTGACCCCGAGTTGAACTTCCAATCACATATTCGCACCATCTCTAAGACCATCTATTTCCACTTCTGTAACATCGCCCAACTTCATCCCTGTCTCAGCTCATCTGCTGCTGAAACCTTGGGCTAGAAATGGTGGCCCGCCTGTGCAGGCCGCACGCTAAAGAACCACCACAATCTCAAACTGCTCATTTAAATAGCTGGGGTGGGCCGCCCCCCAATCGTGTGGAGGGTGCGGGCTGTCTGTCCCCAGCAATGGCGTCATCTGCCTGTGCACAGGCACTGATGCGATTTTTAAAAGGCAGTCAGCCCTACCAGCTTAATTTAATATTTAAAGAAATATTCAATAAAATTACATAAACACATTTCTTTTCCCCTTTCACATCCCCTCAACAACAATTAAATTAACTATTTGCCCTTCCCCCCAAAACACTTACTTTACCATCTGACTCTCCCCCCCGCCCCCCACAAACTGCAGAAAGTTTAAAGTGCAACCCTTCTCACCATCCCCTACACCCATGACGTTAATTTGACCCCGTTTTCCACCCCCACCCTGATAAACTTACCTCCTCTCCTCTCCCCACCAGTGTTGCACCTCGTTTCCTCGGACAGTGATCCGAAGGTGCAGGAATGCCGGCCGCTGGGCCTAAGATCGCGGCGGGCCATCAATATTAAGGAAAAGTACATATAAATGTAATAATTTTATTCATTTGCATATGCTGATTGTGGTCCCGTCACGGAGTGGTGGAGGGAGACACCATAGTGCCCTGACTCCACCAGAAGGATCAGGCCGGGCCCTAATGGCCTCAAGGTCCATGGCGGGCCTCATCCGGGGCCATCTTCAGGCGCCTCCCCCCACCTCCCCCAGCACAGATCCCAACATCAAGGACTCCTTAAAATCCAGCCCCTCATTCATGCCCTCATTAATTCTAGACTTGACTATTCCAATACACTTCTGGCTGGTCTCCCACACTATATGCTCTATAAACATAAGGTCATCCAAATTTCTGCTGCCTGTGTCTAAACTCGCACCAAGTCCCTTTCACCTATCTGACTTAAATTGGCTCCCCGTCAAGCAACATTTTGATTTTAAAATTCTCATCCTTGTTTTCAAATCCCTGTATGGCCACAGCTTCTCCCTATTTCTGTAATCTCTTCCAGCCCCACAACCCCTCCTAGATATTCTCACTCCTCTAATTCTGGCCTCTTGAACATCCCCGATTTTAATCACTCCACCATAGGTGACTGCATCTTTAGTTGCATAGCCCTGTGCTCTGGAATACCTTCCCTAAACCGCTCCACCTCTTTACCTCGCTTTCCTCCTTTAAGACACTCCTTAAAACCAACCTATTTAACTAAGCTTTTGGTCATCTGATTTAATGACTGGAGTTTTATGCCCCCCAAAAGAGCAGGTGGGGGGTGGCTAAAGATGGAGTGGGAGGCTGGGGGTCCTTCCCAACCTGCCCCTGCCTCCATTGCCAATTTATGCAGGGCGGTGGTGGCAAGAAATGGCCTGCCTGCCTCAGGCCAGTTAAGGCCCTTCAGTGGCCAATTATCCACCCGCTGCCACAGGGATTTTACGTTTGGCTGGCAGGCAGCTGAGGCCTCAGAAACTAGATTGATAAAACTAGGTGGCCTTTTGGCGGGCTGGGGAGGCCGGGGGAGCCCTCCTGATCGGGCACCCTGTGCCCCACAGATGACTGGCCAGAAGCCCCAATCACCCCCAATGCACGACACGCCCCCACCACCTCCTAACCAACCCCCTTGCCTCGCTGGGGGCTGACCGATTGCCCCCTGTGAGACCCCCAAAACCTACCTCTTTTCTGGGGCCAGCAGCTCCATTAGGTGGAACTTCCTGCCTCAATGAGGCGGAAGTCCCGCCCAAGACCAATTAAGGGCCTGGGGACTGTAAAATGTGGTCTGGATTCCCAGGCCTGGCAGAATCACCACCGACTTTTTGTCCAGAGGATGGGTCCCCCCGCCTACCGTAAAATCCAGCCCAATATATCTTAAGTGGCTCATATTTTGTTTTGTTATGCTCCTGTGAAGCACTTAGGGATGTTTTATTATATTAAAGGCGCTATAAAAATATAATTTGTTGTTATGTCACCTAACAATATTAGGTCATCATCTGTTAAATAACTGAAAAGATTAAAAAGTGTACCGAAGTGTGTTAATCTAGGCCATATGACGTTTTCAATGCCTTGCTTCTAGGCAAATAGAGATGCCTTTTTATTTAGAATTAGAGTCTATTTATTTTTACTTTTCAGCTTCTAGCTATGGCGGCACTGAAATCCCTGATGAGGTCAAACTGATCAGATTTGCTCATCTGAGTGTCACCTTGTCACTTGACCCAAATTGAATGCAAGGACTGACTGGAAGATGGTTCATCCATCACAAACCTAACAAAGGCTGAGTAATTGATGTCTGTATTTTGGTTTTCCCTGCACACTATTTCTGGTAACTAAATTTCCTTTTAATTAAACATAATATTCATTCAAAAAACCCTTACTTGTAGAATAATTATGGATGCATAAGAATTCCTTAAATATTTTCGAAAATATGTTATTATGTGTGCTTAGAAATATGTTAATAGACTTGTAAAGAGAATATTTACTGGAAACGTGTCTTTGTCTTTAACTTAGCCACATGTCCATAGAGATTACAATAACATATGGAGCATGTCACAGTCCCAAAATGCATTTAAGGGCAAAAGGGAATAATACTGTTTTCAACCACAAAATGATTTAGTTCAGTCTAAGTCAACCAACATTTAGTTCTTTTTAAATTTAAATAAACATTTAGCTTTTAAATCCTATTCACTTTAACCGCATCAGTAGAGGGAATATGAATTACCATTGTGTCTGATTATACCCCAGTCTTGCTGCTACCATATTGCATTAAGGTTTGCATCCATGCTCACTTATCATACCATTTAACAATAATGTTCAGCACTCCATAGGTGGAATAATGATGTTTGGGATATTTACAGTTAAGCAGATTTTTAGCTTCTTGAGAATGCATCATTATTACAACTGTATCACAATCAACAGATATTTGAGCATTACGGGTAATGATTCTCTCAGGAATCATGCACTTCAATATTATTAATTCCTCTATTTAAGTTAGCGATCTGCTTATGATGCTATAAAATAGCCCTCTTTTGCATTTTTTTTTTAGAGATACAGCACTGAAACAGGCCCTTCGGCCCACCGAGTCTGTGCCGACCATCAACCACCCGTTTATACTAATCCTACACTAATCCCATATTCCTACCAAACATCCCCACCTGTCCCTATATTTCCCTACCACCTACCTATACTAGTGACAATTTATAATGGCCAATTTACCTATCAACCTGCAAGTCTTTTGGCTTGTGGGAGGAAACCGGAGCACCCGGAGAAAACCCACGCAGACACAGGGAGAACTTGCAAACTCCACACAGGCAGTACCCAGAATCGAACCCGGGTCCCTGGAGCTGTGAGGCTGCAGTGCTAACCACTGCGCCACTGTGCAAGATACAAATTTTGTTCGTTCAATCTTTAAACCTTCTATTGTCATAACCATGTTAATATTTTCCAACCATTTCCATTAAGCAAGCATCAGTTAACCATAAACGAGTAACAATCTGCCCAACAATTGCCACTTTGGATCCTAAGCAGGGAATTCCAGGAGTCCCTGAGGTCATCTGAATTCTAAATTGTTCTGCAGTGTATCAGGGAACCAGACTTGAAATCATCTTCAAGGATTGCCACTATATTTGTGAAATGGAAGGTATCCACACCATCCCCAGTTTATGCATTGCGATCTTTCAGTCTACTGTAGCAGATTTCTGCAACATTTCAGAGTCAACAATCCGCTGTTGCATCAGGCAGGTGCCTGATGCACCATTTATGGCATTCATTTAAAGAGCAGGATATAATTTCCTAAACACACAAAGCTGCAATGTAGCCAGTGGCATTAGATCCTGCATAACAAGGCAAGATACCCTGACAGTTGTCTTGATGCATTTATGATGAGGCAGTCATGTGTACCAGTTTTTTCTTCCAATCCTGAGTGGATTTCAGTGCACCATAAGTATTAATTCAATCATGGCTTTCAAAAGGGAATTCGATAAGCACCAGAAGGAAAGCTTTGCAAGGCCACGGGGAGAGAGGCAGGGAGTGTGACTGACTAAATTGATCTTGTAGAAAGCTGGCACAGACTCAACGGGCCAAATGGCGGCCTCCTGCACTGTAATCATTCTATGATTCTATGATTATTCATTTAAATGCAAGGCCATGAGACCTGTACCTCACAGATCCTCTACCAAGGTTCGGTGCCTCTGTGCCTTCCAATCAGAGATGTCATCATCTTTTTCCTCGATCACACCTTCTCCATGATGTATAACTCTATGTAATCCCTTTCCTATCAGTAGTCTGAAGCCTCTATGTCTTTCTTTCTGGGCTAGTGTTTGGAAGTAATTGGATGGAATAATGGTGTGAGAGATGACATGTCGGCAGGACAGCAGACAGGTTTGAATGACTCTACTTCTTCCACGTCATCAGGTACATTTGGATGTGTTTCATCTGGATGGAGAATAGATTAAAGTAAGTTAGTCTAAGGCCAATCAACAATGAGCTACATGGAAGTTTCACAGTGCGATATTATCACAATAGACTAAGTGAGGGTTCACGTTGTCTGCTGAAGCCTCAACAGACAGTAATTTATATACAAACTGTGCCACCTGCATATCAGTCTTTTCATCTCCAACTCCTTCTACCATCAGACATCCTATAATGCTGATTACCTTCTCCCCATTGGGGATCAACTTGCATATATTTGTCACTCCTTGCCCAGTGTATTTCTGCTCCTTCGCATTTGGAACCAATTTTTCCTGCAACATCGATGCAGCCTTGGTAACTTAACAGTTTCATTCTGCTGATTTGGGAATTTGGAAGGGGATCAAGTGACTGCTTTTAAATTGGACGACTCCTAGCAGTGGCACATGGAAGGCTGGCAGTGACTGTGGCAGGAATTGATCCCTTCACCTGTGTGCTAGAGTCCGACACTGATTGTTTTCAATAAAATGTCCAACTTAGCATAGGTGAAGCTAGATGCTTTACTTCCTGCAGGTCTCCTGTCTGCCATGACATTTAACATTCCCTGTTACATTGTTTCTGTTGCCAACTCCCCCTTCCAACTACTATTGGACATATGAGGGAGAAATCAGCTAACCCCCAAAAACAGGCTTGGGGTTCATGCTATGCGATTAGCACATGCCCATTCATTACATTGCAAGCAGCAGGTTAGATTTTTGCATGCACTCCCCCTGCTGTTAATTGGCTGCACGGATCAGCAGAGCACCCAATATCACAAGTGGCTAGCGCTACTTAAAGGCTCCCTGCATCTCTTAAAGAGGAGGTGCATTGTGGCTGTGATAAGTGGTGGGTATTTTTTCAAAAATCCATCTGGGCTGTGATACTTTGAGGAATGGCTAAATATGTGAGAGAGCGAGCACCAAGGTTTTCAGACAATATATTGGAGGTCTTGGTGGAAGAGGTGCAAAGTAGAAGATTCACCTTGTATAAGCTAGGGGTGTGGGTAGTAGGAGGTCCTCCAGAAATATACTCAGGAGGCAGTGGGAAGAAATTGTGGCAGAGGTCAATGCCAGGAGTGTTATTCCAAGAACATGGATATAGTGCAGGAAGGAGTTTAATGATCTGACACGAGTTGCCAAGGTGAGTGAGTTAATCTTCAATTGACATATCCTACCGACTGTACCATCAGCCTCATCCACTGTTCAATTCCCCCATCACTCACCTATTATCCAGGTCTCAATGCTGCAATTCATATGCTGTACCTCACACTACACACTTAGCACTGTTGCAAGCTTTGCACCTACAACTCAAAGCTCACACACATTGGCAGCCACATCACACAAACCTGCAGGATTTTCACTGACACACTTCTCTCTTTCTTTCAGGAGAAGGCAGTAGATAAAAGCAGGCAGCAATATCAAATTGATGGAGGACAAGCATGTCTGCATCTTTTAACCTGCATGGAAGAGACAGTGCTGGCCATTATGGAAAGAGGAATCACTGAGACCATGGCCACTGATGGAACAGGAGGGATCAATGATGAGGGTCTTTGCATACTTAATCCTTCTTCTCTCACCACATTTCTTCTTCATCCCGGAATCTCTTCTGACTCGCAAGCTGCAGGTGGTATTAGAATGCACTTCTTATTTCTCCTTTCTCCTCACCACAACCAAAGCCTTATCACTTTCAAATTTCAGATAACCACAAACTGGAACCTTCCCAGTCAGTGTAGGAAGACAAAGAAGGGAGTGAAGATAAAGTGACTTCATCACTAGATCTTACATAGTCGCAGACACCAGCTCAGAGACTGACATTTTATGTAATTTAGAGGCGAGCAAAGAGAAAAGATCTGCACATGGTAAGACACTGGGCAGAACTTGTAAGTCATAACATAAGGTGTAAATTAATGGGGATTCAAAAGATTGGTATTTGCTAACAGTACTTTGATTCAGAATGTAAGGTGTTTTTTCTAGTGAAAAGTCACTGACCTGAAATGTTACCTCTATTTCTGTCTCCACAGATGCCCAATCTTTGCTGAGTTTTCTATTTTTATTTTATCTTATAAGGTAATAGTTACCCACTACTTAACGCCGAAAAAAATTGTACTTTTTAAAAATTATGTATTCATGAGATGTGGGCATCACTGACTAGGCCAGCATTTATTGCCCATCCCTAATTGCCCTTTATTAGATATAACTGAATGGCTTGCTAGGCCATTTCAGAGTCAAGCACATTGCTGTGGGTCTGGAGTTACACATAGGTCAGACCAGGTAAGCAGATTTCCTTCCCTAAAGGACATTAGTGAACCAGATGGGTTTTTACAACAACAGTCATCATTAGACTCGCTTTTAATTCCAAATTTATTAATTGAATTTAAATTCCACCTTCTGCATGGTGGGATTTGAACCTATGTCCCCAGAACAATACCCTGGGTCTCTGGGTTACTAGTCTAGTGACAATACCACTACAGCACTTCACCACTGCCTCCTCCTATTCTCATGAAAACCAAAATACACCTTACAATCAATTAATAACTTTTTTGAATTGCATTCACTATTGCTAGAAAACGTGGCTGTTAAGATGCCACAAACATTATAATGAGTTAAATGACCAGATAATCTAGTTCTGTGATGTTAGTTGAGAAATGAGTATTTAGCAGGATATGGGGAGAAGTTTCTGTTCTTCCCCAAATAGTGATATAGTATATTTTATAACCACCTGAACAGGAAGATGGGGCCTCTGTTTAGTGTTTCATCTGGATGATTGGCATAATACAATACAATACACTGAAATGTTAGATTATATTACTGGAGAATTCTAATTTTTATTCATCAAAGACGCCAATCAGTTATACATTTGGTCGAACCAGATGATGAACATGAAATTCGGACAGTACCAGATACTACAAACCTCAATGAAGGCCGTCCAAGTCAAGAAACAAGAGTCCAGATAAAGCCAACAACATGATCAGGGAGAGTTGTGAAGCCTCCTGACAGATTGAATCTGTAATGTCAGGCACTTGGGGGGAGATGGGGGTAGTATGTAAAAATAAATACAAGTGAATGTATAAGTATATATCTGGATAAAGGCTTGGGGGAGGAGATGTAGTATAAGGGTCTGAAAGGGTTAATGTTGACGTAGTGTAAGAAATACCTCCCACCATGATGATCTAAGAGATCACATGTGAGAAATACTTGGAGGGAGAAGCAGCTTGGCTTCAGAGGAGTCACACAGACTTATGTAAGGATGTAAGTAGTTAGAATGTAATAAAAGAGTTAATGTTCAAAGTACTGAAGACTCAGTAATCTTTCTTAGCTAGACTAACCAAGTATACTAAAGAGGCAGCAGAGTAACCAATCATAGAACAAGCACCTTGGGAAGCTGCGACCTCTACCACCCAGAAGAATAAGGGCAGCAGATGCATGGGAACACCACCACCTGCAAGTTCCCCTCCAAGCCACACACCATTGTTACCAGCAAGTGAGAAAGGGGTCTAGGGGTTCCCTCTCAGCCTTTGTCTGGTTTGACCATAACAGGGTTTAATTTTTAAAAACATCATGTTTATAGCTCCCCCTCAGTGAATCCTTGTTCACTGCTCTCCAATTGTGAGACAAAGAAATCAACCAGACAGGTTTTCTTAGATTTAAACAAGAATGGTGTAAGCTTATTAACCTTAAAACTCTAATTTGGTTAAAACTACTACGAATATGCGATGCGACCCTGCCAGCATGCACATGCGATAAACACTCATGCAGATAGAGACAGAAAAGGAGAAAGAATAAAGGGGGAAAGTTTGAAGCAATAGCTGGAGTTCATTTGCTGTTTTGAGATCGATGGCGAATCTTTGATTGCAGTTAAATCTTGCCATTTCATTGGGGCTCAGTGCACGCTTTCAAACTTGTTTCAATGTAGGAGTCTTCTCTCTTGAGGTTTAAGTGGCTTCAGTGGATCTGGAAATTTGTGAGAGAGAGAGAGAGATAGGGAGAGAGATCTTCTTTCTCTTTTGTCTTCAAAGCAGTTTCTGTCTTCAAACTGTCCTGTGAGCACAATTCAAACCTTCAAGTTGGCTGGCAGGTTAGTCATGTGACTAAGTTTTTTTCAACAAACTCTCCCGTGTTTTTTGTGGATTCTACATTTAGCAGACACCATCAGTGGTGAGTTAGATGGAATGCTGGCTTGCTACACATCCAATATCTGGTGATCAAAATCCATTTAGATTAATTGGATCAGGGAGTAGTTCCATTGTCTCTCCAGGGAACTATCTCTTAGTGAGAAATGTTCCCAGCCACTGCTGTTATTTCTTTTAAACAAGTCCTCTTTTCAGTCCAGCAACAGTTTAAAATTAATGCTCCACATGACAAAATTAATATGCTTCATTCATGGCAGGTGAGGTCTTCATGACACCATCCTGACTTGGAACTATATCACCCAACTTTCACTGTCATTGGTGAAAATCCTGGAACTCCCTTCCTACCTGCGATGTGGGTGCACATACACCACATGGACTGCAGCAGTTCAAGAAGGCAGTTCAGGGAGATAGAGATAGACAGAGAGAGAGAAAGAGAGCACAGCAGGAGCAGAGCTTTAAAAAGCTCGACAAAAAGAGAGTCAGAGACTAGAGAGAGCAAAACAGAGAGAGAGAGAGCACAGCGGGAGTAGATCTTTAAAAAGCACGACAAAAAGAGAGTCAGAGACTAGAGAGAGCAAAACAGAGAGAGAGCACAGCGGGAGTAGATCTTTAAAAAGTGCGCCAAAAGGACAATTGGAGACCAAAGAGGGAGAGACAAAGAGAGAGCACGGTGAGAGCAGAGCATTAAAAAGTGGCCAAAAGGACAGTCAGAGACCAGAGGGAGAGAGGCAGAGAGAGAGAGAGAGCACAGAGGGAGCAGACGCATAAAAAGCATGCCAAAAGGACAGGCAGAGAGACCAGAGAGAGAGAGAGAGAGAGACAGAGAGAAAGAGAGTATGGCGGGAGCAGATCTTTAAAAAGCACACCAAAAGGACAGTCAGAGACCAGAGAGAGAGAGACGGAGAGAAAGAGAGTACGGCGGGAGCAGAGCTTTAAAAAGCACGCCAAAAGGACAGTCAGAGACCAGAGAGAGAGAGAGAGAGCATGGCGGGAGCAGAGCTTTAAAAAGCACGCCAAAAGGACAGTCAGAGACCAGAGAGAGAGAGAGAGAGCATGGCGGGAGCAGAGCTTTAAAAAGCACGCCAAAAGGACAGTCAGAGACCAGAGAGAGAGAGAGAGACAGAGAGAGAGGGAGAGAACGGTAAGAGCACAACTTTAAAAAACGTGCCAAAAGTACAGTCGGAGACCAGAGAGAGAGAGAGACAGAGAGAGAAAGAGAGAGCACGGCGAGAGCACAGCTTTAAAAAGCATGCCAGAAGGACAGTTGGAGACCAGAGAGAGAGAGAGAGACAGAGAGAGAGGGAGCACGGCATGAGCAAAGCAGGGGAAAAATCGAAAAGTGATATCAGAGTGACGTCACAGTCAACAGAAAGAGCAGAGGAACAGAAAGCCGCCAGCATGAGTATACGGGTAAGCTTTTAATTTACCTTAATCTTAATCAATCAAATATAAAATAAGACTTGATCGATTCAGTATTATATAAAGCAGAAACTAAAGCAGATTTTATAATTTATAATACAGTGAAAGAGAGAGACCAGCAGGAAGTGTATTCGCTCAAATTTGGACAACTTGCTACATAAGCTTTATTAGGTATTGTTAGCGTTTATCAGTATTTGTAAGGTTTACTAATAGTAAGGTTTATTAGAATTGGCAAGCTTTATTAGCATTGGTAAGGTCTATTACCAGTAGGAAGTTCTACATATCTGTGTAAACATGAAAAGTATAACTTTAGAACAAGTGAGTAGCTGGTGAGTATTTTGAAAAGTGAGTAGCTGGTGAGTATTTTGAACAAGTAAGTAGCTGGTGAGTATTTATTTTGACTAAGGTTTATTTTAACTAGTGAACTATTGATTTTTAGTAGGATTTATCAGTACTAGTAAGGTTTTATTAATAATTCTAAAATGTTGTAGCATTGGTAAGGTTTTTTTATAGCAGTAACAAAGGGTCAACTAATAAATAAAGGAAGGCAGGGATGCTTCAACCTCGAGAGTGCACTTCCTGTGCGATGTGAGAGCTCCAGAAAACTTGCTGTATCCTGGAGAACCATTTGTGCAGGAAGCATTGTCAATTGTGGCAGCTTAAGCTCCGGATTTTGGAACTTGAGCAGCAGCTGGCGACACTGCGGTGCATTCATGAGGATGAGAGCTACGTGGATAGCACGTTTATAGATATGGTCACCACACAGCTTAAGAGTAAGCAAGGAGAGAAGGAATGGGTGACCACCAGGTATTCAAAAGGAAACAGGCAGGTAGTGCAGGAGACCGCTGAGTGTATCTCACTCTCCAACAGGTATTCAGTTCTGAATACTGGGGAAAGTGATGCTTCACCTGGGGAGTGCAGCCAGAGCCAAGTCCATAGCACCACGGGTGGCTCAGCTGCACAGTGGGGTACAGGGAAGACTGGAAGAGCCATAGTGATGGGTGATTCAATAGTCAGGGGAACAGATAGGCATTTCTGTGGCCACAGATGTGAATCCACGATGATGTGTTGCCTCCCTGGTTCCAGGGGCAAGGATGTCACTGAGCTACTGCAGAGCATCCTGAAGGGGAAGGATGAACAGCCAGCAGTCATGGTCCACATCGGAGCCAACGACATAGGAAGAAAGAGGGATGTGGTCCTGCAGTCAGAATTCAGGGAGCTAGGTAAGAAAGTAGCAAGCAGGACCTCAAAAGTAGTAATCTCCGGATTACTCCCAGTGCCACACGCAAGTGAGTATAGAAATAGAAGGATAAGACAGATGAATGCATGGCTGGAAAGATGGTGCAGGTGGGAGGGCTTTAGATTCCTGGGACATTTGGACTGGCTCTGGGGAAGATGGGACCTGTACGGGCCAGACAGGTTGCACCTGAACAGAGCCGGGACTGACTTCCTTGCGGGACGTTTTGCTAGTGCTGTTGGAGAGGGTTTAAACTAGTTTGGCAGGGAGATGGGGACCTTAGGGTAGACTCAGTTGGGACAAAATCAGAAATGAAAATGGAAGGCAGGAAGTTAATGGATGAGTCTGGAAGACAGAGGAAACAAAGGTTAGAAAATAAAAAAAGAGTTTGGCAGTGCTCAAGAGTATCTATTTCAATGCAAGGAGTATAAGTAAATAAAGTAAATGAGCTGAGGGCACAAATTGACACATTGCAGTATGATATCATAGTTATTACAGAGACATGGCTTAAGGAGGGACAAGAATGGCAGTTCAACATTCCTGGTTACAGGGTTTTCAGACATGATAGGGAGGGGGATAAGAAAGGAAGGGGATAGGAAAGGAGGGGGAGTGCAATTTTGGTCAAGAAACTATTACAGCTGTGAGGAGGGATGATGTGTTGGAAGGTTCATCATATTAGGCCATATGGATTGAGCAAAGAAACAAAAAAAGGGCAATCACACTGCTGGGAGTGTACTATAGACCCTCAAACAGTCAAAGGGAGATAGAAGAGCAGATATGTAGGCAAATCTCTGAGAAGTGCAAGAACAATAGGACAGTAAGAGTAGGGGATTTTAACTACCCCAATATTAACTGGGATAGTTTTAGTGTGAAAGGAATTGAGGGAGCAGAATTCCTGAGCTGCATTCAGGAGTACTTTTTTGCCCAGTATGTAGCAAGTCCAACAAGAGAGGGCGCAGTTTTAGACTTAGTTTTAGGAAATGAAGATGGGCAGGTGGAAGGGGTGGCAGTGGGAGAGCATTTTGGTGGTAGTGATCAAAATTCAGTCAGTTTTAACATAATTATGGAAAAGGACAGGAGTTAGAGTTCTCAATTGCGGCAAGGCCAATTTTACTAAACTGAGGAGTGATTTAGCAAAAGTGGACTGGAAACAGCTACTTGAAGGTAAATCAGTGTCAGAACAGTGGGAGGTATTCAAAGGGGAGATTCAAGGGGTTCAGAGTAAACATGTTCCCACAAAGAAAAAGGATGAGACAGCCAAATCTAGAGCCCCCTTGGATGTCAAGGAGCCTACAGGGTAAGATAAGGAAGAAAAGGAAATCAAAAAGGAAATTAGGAAAGCAAAGAGAGGGCATGAAAGAATATTGGCAAGCAAAATCAAAGTGAACCCAAAGATGTTTTATCAATGCATTAAGAGTAAGATGATAACTAAGGAGTGGGTAGGGCCTATAAAAGACAACAAAGGTAACCTATGCTTAGGGGTGGAAGATGTTGGTATGGTTCTTAATGAATACTTTGCGTCTGTCTTCACAAAAGAGGGGGACGATGCAGATATTGTAGTTAAGGAGGAGGAGTGTGAAGTATTGGATGTAATAAACATAGGGAGAGAGGAAGTATTAATGGGATTAGCATCCTTGAAAGTTGATAAATCACCAGGGTCAGATGAAATGTACCCTAGGCTGTTAAAAGAAGTAAGAGAGGAAATAGCAGAAGGTCTGACCATCATTTTCCAATCCTCACTGGATACAGGTGTGGTGCTGGAGGATTGGAGAACTGCTAACGTTGTACCTCTGTTTAAAAAGGGAGCGAAGGATAGACTGAATAATTACGGGCCAGTCAGTCTGACCTCAGTAGTGGGCACATTATTGGAATCTATTCTGAGAGACAGAATAACCTGCCACTTAGAAAGGCACAGGTTAATCAAGGATAGTCAGCATGGATTTGTTAAGGGAAGATCTTGTTTGACCAACTTGATTGAATTTTTTGAAGCAGTAGCAAGGAAGATAGATGAGGGTAGTGCAGTTGATGTGGTCTACATGGATGTTAGCAAGGCTTTTGACAAGCTCCCACATGGCAGAGTGGTTAAAAATATAAAATCCCATAGGATCCAGGGAAATGCAGCAAGGTGGATACAAAATTGGCTCAGTGGCAGGAAACAAAGGGTAATTGTTGATAGGTGTTTTAGCGACTGGAGGGCTGCTTCCTGTGGCGTTCTGCAGGGCTCAGTACAGGATCCCTGGCTTTTTGTGGTGTATATTAACGATTTGGACATAAATGTAGGGGGCATGATCAAGATGTTTGCAGATGACACAAAGATTGACCGTGTGGTAGATAGCGAGGAGGATAGCTGTAGGCTGCAGGAAGATATTGATGGTCTGGTCAGATGGGCAGAAAAGTGGCAAATGAAATTCAACCTGGAGAAGTGTGAGGTGAAGCATTTGGGGAGGTCAAACAATGCAAAGGAATACATGATAAATGGGAAAATACTGAGAAGTGAGGGACCTTGGAGTGAATGTCCACAGATCCCTGAAGGTAGCAGGACAGGTCGATAAGGTGGTTAAAAAGGCATATGGAATCCTTTCCTTTATTAGCCAAGGTATAGAATATAACAATATGGAGGTTATGCTGGAACTGTATAACTCATTGGTTAGGCCACAACTTGAGTACTGTGTGCAGTTCTGGTCACCTCATCACAGAAAGGATGTAATTGTATTAGAGAGGGTAAAGAGGAGATTTACAAGGATGTTGTCAGGACTGGAAAAATGCAGCTATGAGGAAAGATTGGAAAGGCTGGGTTTGTTCTCCTTGGAACTTAGAAGGCTGAGCGGAGATTTGATTGAGTCACAGAGTCGTAGAGTTATACAGCACAGAAACAGGCCCTTTGGCCCATTGAGATATACAAAATGATTGGAAAATTGTGAGGGGCCTGGATAGAGTGGAGTTGAAGGGTCTATTCACCTTAGCAGAGAGGTCAGTGACGAGGGGGAATTCAAAATTTAAAATGATTGGTAGAAAAATTAGAGGGGAGATGAGGAAAATCTTTTTCACCCAGAGGGTGGTGGGGGTTTGGAACTCACTGCCTGAAAGGGTTGTTGAGGCAGAAACCCTCAACTCATTCAAAAGAAGTCTGGATATGCAGCTCAAGTGCTGTAATCTGCAGGGCTACGGACCAAATGCTGGAAGGTGGGATTAGAGTAGGTGGATTGTTTTTCAGCCAGCACAGACACGATGGGCCAAGTGGCTTCTTTCTGTGCCTTGAACTTTCTATTATATGATTCACCACCACTTTATCAAGGGCAATTAGGGATGGGCAATAAATGCTGGCCTTGCCAGTGACGCCCACATCACATGAGCCAATAAAAAAAAAGCTGACACTTAAATGCCTAGCTGTCTCACCTGATAAATCATGTTACATGGAAGCTACTGCTGCAAACAGAGTGAAACAGTTTATTTCTTTCAATCAGTTTAAAATCACATTTTTCTATAAAGAGTCATGAATTTAGTGCTGTTTTATACAGTAGTTTTAAAATACTTATATTAAAATTGAAATGTCCCCAAAATCTGGGAACACATGGGATGCTTTGTCAGAGGAGTCGTTGAAGCAGAATTCATTGGGCTTAAAAGTCACCGGCACCCATTTTTGGGTGCAGCGATCACGTTTCACAATTGTCTTGCACCCGTTCCTATTCAGGCAGGCAGCATGCAAACTTTGATCTGCTTTCTCATTTGAATGATTTCAGCATGCAGCACAGCATGACCCACGCTGCTGGCTGGCTGCAGGCACAATGGGGGGCCTAACAGCGTGCGAGGCTAGCATGTGTTGCAGCCTGTCTCCAGCTCTTAAAGGCAGGCTGTCCCTATTAAAGGAAAGCTGCACTGAATGGACGGATGCAGCTGCTGACTGTCACTGCTACAACTGGACAGAAACAAAGAAGCAGGGCAGAGGAGGGCTCTGCAGTTAACAGATACCCTGCTGGAGGCCGAAGTCGTAGAGGTGAACAGGAGAAGAGACATCATATTACTGCTGGTTGGCAGGGGGTTGGGGGGTGTTGGGGGCGGGGGTGGTGGGGGGTGATGCCAGGATGAACTGCAGGCAAACTTTCACAAGGGAATGAGAGCAGATGGCCAGGGAGGTTAAATCCCAGAGTCTGGGCTCGTGGACCTGGCTGCAATGCTGGAAGAAGTTCAATGACCTCAAACAGGTGGTCAAGAACAGTGAATGCATTTTCACAGGACATTTCATACTCACCACACCATCGATCTCTAACTCTTTCAGTGCACCACACATCCATCATTCACTCATCAGTGTCCTGAGCACTCAGGACTCACGCCTAACATTCAGAGACTCTACCTCATCCTCATACACAAAGCCTCATCCCCACTTCTCACTGCCTCCACAAACCTCCAACTATGCAGCTATGCAAGGCACATCACCCAAACACCGTGTAACACAGTCACTGACATCCTTTTGCAAAACAAGGTTGCATGTAATATAGGAAAGTCAAGCCGAAACGATAGTGGGAGTCAAAGATGCCTTCATCCTCTGAGCCCGACAAAAGAGATGGTGCCTGCATCATGGTGCTGGTTGTGACACAGCATATAGCATGCAGCATTGCAGACAGCATTCAGGATGATTATATGTTATTGCCTTATGCCCCTTCTCAGCTCCCACCTCACCCTCATCCTGTTATATCCTGCGCAAACTTTAAAGGGTACTCTGGAGTTGTAATCTGAATGTGGTGAGCCATTGGGCATGAGTGAGCTGCAGCCACGCCAGGGGGAAAGAATAGTTCATGTGCCAGCTCACCGGAGTGTGAATTGGAGACAAATTCTGTTACATAAGAACATAAGAAATAGGAGCAGGAGTAGGCCATTCAGCCCTTCAAGCCTATTCCACCATTCAATGAGATCATGGCTGATCTTCTACTTCAACACCATTTTCCTGCACTATCCCCGTAACCCTTGATGTTTTTAGTATGTAGGAATCTATCAATCTCAGTCTTGAACATACTCGACGACCACAGCCCTCTGGGGCAGAGAATTCCAAAGATTCACCACCCTCTGAGTGAAGAAATTCCTCCTCATCTCAGTTCTACATGGCCTGCCCCTTATTCTGAGAATGTGTCCCCTGGTTCCGGACTCCCCAGCCAGGGGAAACATCCTTCCTGCTTCAACCCTGCCGAGCCCTGTAAGAATTTTGTATGTTTGAATGAGATGACCTCTCACTCTTCTAAACTCCAGGGCTTAAACGCTCAGTCTATTCAATCCTTCCTCATCGGACAATCCCTCCATCCCAGGAATTAATTTTCTGAACCTTTGTTGCATGCCCTCTATGGCAAGAATATCTTTCCTTCGATAAGGAGACCAAAACTGCACACAAAACTCCAGGTGTGGTTTCACCAAGGCTCTGTATAACTGCAGTAAGACATCTTTACTCCTATACTCAAATCCTCTTGTAATGAAGGCCAACATACCATTTGCCTTCTTAATTGCTTGCTGTACCTGCATGTTAGCTTTCAGTGACTTATGAACAAGGATACCCAAGTCTCTTTGAAATTCAACACTTCCCAGCCTCTCACCATTCAAGAAATTCTCTGTATTTCGGTTTTTCCTACCAAAGTGGATAACCTCACATGTTACAGGGGACTCAGATGAGGACTTTGATGGGACGGCATACAGCAGAACACAGTTGAACCATGTGCATTGTGAACATAATCATGGTGTATTGGCAGGCCTGCCAGACTGCCTCCTGTCACTGTCAAGGAGCATGGAGGAGTCTGGGTACACTGTGGCAAAGGGCATCCCAGTACAGAAGTGTTGTCCAATGCTATGGCAGCACTTATGGACCCAGTCTGATGGCTGCTGTCTCAGATTCCACAGTAGCACAGGCAGAAGCCACCCAAAGTCTCAGTACTGCAGTGAAAGCTCAGATGGAGGTCATGAGATCCATGCTTGCTGCTCAGTCTGCTGCCATCATGGTTGCAGATCTCTGTGCTCAAAGGGGCATGCAGGCACTAGGCAGTACAACAATCTGTCCTCCAACAGATTACTAGGATGGCGGATGCATTGCCCAGTGGGAGTGGCATTGGCACCGTGCAGCATGAACCTACTGTCCTTTCTCAGGACGACAGCATTTGTACTCCCACTACTGCTACACTCCCAGTGCCCTTTCTGCTGGCTCTTGGCCAACTAGCCCAGATTACCGCTGTCCATGCTGAGGTGATGCAGGCCAAAGATGGAACTTCAAGGCCTAGAGTTGCTTGAGGGATTCCTGCAAAGTCATCTGCAGTCTTTCCCAGTGAAAGTCAGCAGCCTTCCAGGAGCCATGCGGCAGCCACTGGTTTGCACTGTGTAGAGGCAAAGACATCTGCAAGATAATTGGATATGTTGTTGGATAAAGATGTTAATGAAAAGGTTTTTGTTGGTGGCTTTTATACTCAGATGTTGACCAAAGGGTTGCTGTGATGGGGCATCTCAGATGAATGTTAGAGTGGGGAATGGTGGATCCATGGTGGTAAAGGAAAGTTATCCTATGTGAACTGGAGGCTGAGCAGGTGCTCTTGGACAGGTTGTTCTGTCCAAAGGATTCTAGGATGCATCCCCCTGCCTCCTCCACTTCTTTATCTTCCTCCTTCTCCTGCTCCTTGATGTGGTCCCTGGATTCCTGGTTGCAATGGCTGCGACTGCATGATGGTGATGTTGTGGAGCATACAGCAGAACACCACAAACCTGGACACCCACTCCAGCGTGTACTGGCGGGCTTCTGCAACTGGTCCAAGCACTGGATGCGTTGCTTGAGCATGCCAATGGTCTGCTCCATTGCTATCATGTTGTCCTTGCCTGGTTGGGTGACAGAGAGGAGTCATGAGCCATGTGTACATTGGATTGCCTTTGTCATCAAGCAGCCACCCTCTGGTATAAAAACAGAAAATGCTGGAAATACTTAGCAGGTCAGGCAGCATCTGTGGAGAGACAAACAGAGTTAACATTTCAGGTTAATGACCTTTCATCAGAACTGGGAAAAATTAGAAATGTGATAAGCTTTAAGCAGGAGAAATGGGGGAAGGTGGGAAAAAGAACAAAAGGAAGGTCTTTGATTGGGTGGAAGACAGGAGATATTACATCCGCAGATGGAACATAATGTGGAAAAATGTGAGGTTATCCATTTTGGTATGAGGAACAGATGTGCAGAGTATTTTTTAAATGGTAAGAAATTAGAAAGTGTAGGTGTACAAAGGGACCTGGGTGTCCTCTTCAGTAAGTCACTGAAAGCTAATATGCTGGTGCAGCAAGCAATTAGGAAGGCTAATGGTCTTTGAACCTTTATCGCAAGACAATTTGAGTGCAGGAGTAGTGAAGTCTTACTTCAAGTGTATAGAACCTTGGTTAGACTGCACCTGGAATACTGTGTGCAGTTTTGGTCTCCCTTACCTTAGGAAGGATATTATTGCCATAGAGGGAGTGCAACGAAGGTTGACCAGACTTGTTCCCGGGCTGGTGGACTATCCTATGCAGAGAGATTGGTGAAACTGGGCATGTATTCTCTAGAGTTTCGAAGAATGAGAGGTGATCTCATTGAAACCAACAAAATACTTAAAGGAATAGACAGGGTGGCTGCAGGTCAGATGTTTCCCCTGGCTGGGGAGTCTAGAACCAGGAGCCACAATTTCAAAATAAGGAAGAAGCCACTTAGGACAGAAATGAGGAGAAATTCCTTTACTCAGAGGGTTGTGGATCTTTGGAATTCTCTACCCCAGAGGGCTGTGCAAGTTCAGTCATTGAGTATGTTTAAAGTAGAGATTGATAGATTTCTAAATACCAATGACATAAAGGAATATGGGGATAGTGTGGGGAAAAGGCATTGAAGTGGATGATCAGCCGTGATTGTATTGAATGGCAGAGCAGGCTCGATAGGCTGAATGGCCTCCTCCTGATCCTATGTTCCTATGTCTTAGGTTCCTATAGTCAAAAGATCTGGCTGTGCAGGGCCAAAGGGAGTGGTAATGGGGCAAGAAAAGAAGCAAAGGAACAAAAAATGCGCCTAGAGCACGTGTAAATGGAAGAATGATGAACAGCTGCCATCTGAAAGCAAAAAGAAGAGATAAACAAGAGTAAAACCAAAACATGCAAAAAAAGGGGGAAAAAATGGGGACAGAGATTATGGTCTGAAATTCTTTAACTCAATGTTGCGTCCAGAAAGCTGTAAGGTGCCTAATCAAAAGATGAGGGGCTGTTCCTTGAGCTTCTTTGGAACATTACAGTCAGCTAAGGACAGAGAGATCAGTATGAGTGCAAGGTGGAGAATTAAAATGACAGGCAACTGGTAGCTTGGGGTCATGCTTGCAGACTGTATGGAGGTGTTTCACAAAGCAGACACTCAAGGTTTGTTTGGTCTCCCCAGTGTACAGCAGACCGTATTGTAAGCAGCGAATACAGTATACTAAATTGAAAGCAGTACAAGTAAATCTTTGCTTTACCTGGAAGGAATGTTTGGGGTTTTGGATGGCGAGAAGAGATTAGGTAAAAGGGCAGGTGATGCACTTCCTGTGCTTGCATGGAAAGATGCCAAGGGAAGAGGTGGGTGAGTTGGGGGTGATTAAGGAGTGGACCAGGGGGTCACAGAGGGAACAGTCCCTTTGAAATGCTGAAAGGAGAGGGGAGTGGAAAAAGCTTTTGGTGGTGGCATCACGCTAGAGGTGGCGGAAATGGTGGAGGATGATCCTCTGATTATGGAGGCTGGTGGGGTGGAAGGTGAGGACAAGGGGAACCCTATCATGGTTCTGGGAGGGAGGGGAAGGGTTGAGAGCATAAGTGTGTGAAATAGATTGGACGCAGTTGAGGACCTTGTGAACCACGGTGCAGGGGGAATTCTTGGATGAGGAAAAAGGAAGACATGTCAGAAGCACTAGCATGGAAGGTTGCACTATCAGAACAGATGCACTGGAGATTGAGAAACTGGCAGAATGGAATGAAGTCCTTACAGGAAGTAGGGTGTGAGGAAGTGTAGTCGAGGTAGCTGTGGGAGTCAGTGGGCTTATAGAGAATATTGGTTGATAGCCTATCCCCAGAAATGGAGACAGAGTCGTCGAGGAAGGGAAGGGAAGAGTCAGAGATGGACCATGTGAAGATGGGAGAAGGGTGTAAATTGGAAGCAAAGTTGATGAAGTTTTCCATTTCAGAGTGAGAGCAGGAAACAGCACTAATGCAGGCATCAAAGTACTGAAAAAGAGTTGAGGGGGGTGGGGGGTGGGTGCCTGAGTATAACTGGATCAAAGAATGTTCCACAGTTCCCACAAAAAGGCAGGCATAGCTAGACTCCATTCCATTCTTCCAGTTTTTCCATCTCTGTCGCATCTATTTTGATGATGCAACCTTTCATCCCAAGGCTTCTGATATATCGTTCTTTATTCTCAATCAAGGAGTCCCTTCACCCTGGTTCACAGGGCCCTCAACTGTCTCCGTTCCATTTCCCACATTTCTGCTCTCACCCCTTCCCCTCCCTCCCAGAATCATGATTGGGTTTCCCTTGTCCTCATCTTCCACCCTACCAGTCTCCGCATTCAACAAATCATCCTCTACCATTTCTGCCACCTCAACACATCTCCCCTTCCCCTTTCAGCATTCAGAAAAAAACATTCCCTCTGTGACATCCTGGTCCACTCTTCAATCAGCTCAACCCGCCCTCCCTTTCCCACAGCACCTTTACATGCAAGCGCAGGAGATGCAACACCTGCCCTTTTTCCTCCTCTCCCCTCACCATCGAAGGCTCCAAAGACTCCTTCCAGGTGAAACAGTGATTTACATGTTCTTCTTTCAATTTAGTATACTGTGTTTGTTGCTTACAATGTGGTATGCTCTATACTGGGGAGACCAAAGGCAGATTGGATGACTGATTTGTGGAACACTACCGTTCAGTCTGCAAGTATGACCCTGAGTTTTCCAGCACTTTTTGTCTTTATTTCAGATTTCCAGCATCCACAGTATTTTCCTCTTGTATTAACCACTCTCTGGTTCTCCGTGGAGATGGCGGGAATGGTAGATTGCCCCAGAATGAAGGCATTGTGGCTGTTGCCAGGTTAGCGGACTTTCGTTGACATGCACTGTACATTGTCATACATCTACTGCATGTTAATGGAATGGTAGCCCTTGCAATTCCTATACCCCTCCCTGTTGATATGATGGGAGTCCTGCAGAGCGCTGTGCGTGCAGTCGATGTCTCCCTGCACAATTGGGAATTATTTTTTTTATTCATTCATGGGATGTGGGCATCACTATCCAGGCCAGCATTTATTGCCCATCCCTAATTGCCCTTGAGAAGGTGGTGGTGAGCTGCCTTCTTGAACTGCTGCAGTCCATGTGAGGTAGAGACACCCACTGTGCTGTTAGAAAGTGAGTTCCAGGATTTTGACCCAGCGAAAGTGAAGGAACAGCAATATAGTTCCAAGTCAGGATGGTGTGTGACTTGGAGGGGAACTTGCAGGTGGTGGTGTTTCCATGCATTTGTTATTTATTTATTTAGAGATACAGCACTGAAACAGGCCCTTCGGCCCTCCGAGTCTGTGCCGACCATCAACCACCCATTTTTTCTAATCCTACACTAATCCCATATTCCTACCACATCCCCACCTTTCACTAACACCTACCGATACGAGGGGCAATTTATAATGGCCAATTTACCTATCAACTTGCAAGTCTTTGGCTGTGGGAGGAAACCGGAGCACCCAACGAAACCCCACCCGGTCACAGGGAGAACTTGCAAACTCCACACAGGCAGTACCCGGAATTGAACCGGGGTCGCTGGAGCTGTGAGGCTGCAGTGCTAACCACTGCGCCACTGTAGCCATTGTCCTTCTAGTTGGTAGAGGTCGCGAGTTTGGAAGGTGCTGTCTAAGGAGCCATGGTGCATTGCTGCAGTGCATCTTGTAGATGTGATATAATGCTGCCACTGTGCGTCGGTGGTGGAGGGAGTGAATGTTTGTGGATGGGGTGCCAATCAAGCGGGCTGCTTTGTCCTGGATAGTGTGAAGCTTCTTGAGTGTTGTTGGAGCTGCACTCATCCAGGCAAGTGAAGAGTATTCCATCACACTCCTGACTTGTGCTTAGTAGATGGTGGACAGGCTTTGGGGAGTCAGGAGGTGAGCTACTCGTCACAGGATTCCTAGCCTCTGAACTGCTCTTGTAGCCAAGGTATTTATATGGCTACTCCAGTTCAGTTTCTGGTCAATGGTAGCCCCAGGATGTTGATAGTGGGAGATTCAGCGATCGTGATGGCATTGAATGTCAAGGGGAGATGGTTAGATTCTCTCTTATTGGAGATGGTCATTGCCTGGCAACTGTGTGGTACGAATGTTACTTGCCACTTATCAGCCCAAGCCTGGATATTGTCCAGGTCTTGCTGCATTTCTACATGGACTGCTTCAGTATCTGAGGAGTCACGAATGGTGCTGAACATTGTGCAATCATCAGCGAACATCCCCACTTCTGACCTTATTATTGAAGGAAGGTCATTGATGAAGCAGCTGAAGATGGTTGGGCCTAGGACACTACCCTGAGGAACTGCAGCAGTGATTTCCTGGAGCTGAGATGATTGACCTCCAACAACCACAACCATCTTCCTTTGTGCTAGGTATGACTCCAACCAGCGGAGAGTTTTCCCCCTGATTCCCATTGATTTCAGTTTTGCTAGGGCTCCTTGATGCCATACTTGGTCAAATGCTGCCTTGATGTCAAGGGCAGTAACTCTCACCTCACCTCTTGAGTTCAGCTCTTTGGTTCATGTTTGAACCAAGGCTGTAATGAGGTCAGGAGCTGAGTGGCCGTGGCGGAACCCAAACTGAGTGTCACTGAGCAGGTTATTGCTAAGCAAATGCCGCTTGATAGCACTGTCAATGACACCTTCCATCACTTTGCTGATGATTGAGATTAGGCTGATGGGGCGGTAATTGCCCGGGTTGGACTTGTCCTGCTTTTTGTGTACAGGACATACCTGGGCAATTTTCCACATTGCCAGGTAGATGCCAGTGTTGTAGATGTACTGGAACAACTTGGCTAGGGGTGCAGCAAGTTCTGAAGCACAGGTCTTCAGTACTATTGCTAGAATATTGTCAGGGCCCATAGCCTTTGCAGTATCCAGTGCCTTCAGTCGTTTCTTGATATCTCGCAGAGTGAATCAAATTGGCTGAAGTCTGGCATCTGTGATGCTGGGGACTTTGGGAGGAGGCCGAGATGGATCATCAAATCGGCACTTCTGGCTGAAGATTGTTGCAAATGCTTCAGCCTTATCTTTTGCACTGATGTGCTGAGCTCCCCCATCATTGAGGATAGGGATATTTGTGGAGCCACCTCCTCCAGCTAGTTGTTTAATTATCCACCACCATTCACGGCTGGATGTGGCAGGACCGCAGAGCTTAGATTTGATCCGTTGGTTATGGGATCGCTAAGCTCTGTCAATCGCATGTTGTTTACGCAGTTTGGCACGTACGTAGTCCTGTGTTGTAGCTTCACCGGGTTGATACCTCATTTTGAGGTATGCCTAGTGCTGCTCCTGGCATGCCCTCCTGCACTCTTCATTGAACCAGGGTTGATCCCCCGGCTTGATTGTAATGGTAGAGTGGGGGATATGCCGGGCCATGAGGTTACAGACTGTGGTTGAGTACAATTCTGCTGCTGTTGATGGCCCACAGCACCTCATGGATGCCCAGTTTTGCATTGCTAGTTCTGTTCAAAATCTATCCCATTTAGCACAGTGGTAGTGTCACACAACACGATGGAGGGTATCCTCAATATGAAGGTGGGACCTCATCTCTACAAGGACTGTGCGGTGGTCACTCCTACCAATACTGTCATGGACAGATACATCTGTGACAGGCAAATTGGTGAGGACGAGGTCAGGTACGTTTTTCCCTCTTGTTGGTTCCCTCACCACCTGCCGCATACCCAGTCTAGCAGCTATGTCCTTTAGGCCTCGGCCAGCTTGGTCAGTAGTGGTACTACAGAGCCATTCTTGGTGATGAACATTGAAGACCCCATCCAGAGTACATTCTGCACCCTTACCACCCTCAGTGCCTCCTCAACATCGAGGAGTACTGACTCATCAGCTGAGGGAGGGCGGTAGGTGGTAATCAGCAGGAGGGTAATCAGCAGGAGGATAATCAGCAGGGAATCCCACTATCCTGGCAAAGTCACGCCCTCACACCCTGCTTCTTCCTGCTGAGTAAGAAAACAATGTATTTGCCTCTCCTGGCATACATCACCTCCATGCTCTCCTGGAAGCATCAATGGATAGCATGCTAGGAGATGTTGTACATATTGGCTGCTCCCACCTGGAGTGTTAGCACTCTTCCCAGCAAGAGGAGACATGCGGGCTGCACCTGAAGAGGCCGGAGACATGTCCCACACTATTTTCGGCCTTCAGGGCTTCTGTAATCCCAGCGTGAATGGTGCTATGGAGGCCAATTTCATGTCCACTATCTTTTAAAGGAGAAGTTGAAGGAGCCTTGGCAAGTTGCTACAGTGCATCTTGGATGGGGTACACACTGCAGCCATAGTCTGCTGATGGTGGAGGGAGTGAATGTTTAAGGTAGTGGATGGGGTGATGATCAAGCATGCTGCTTTGCCCTTGCAGGTGTTGAACTTCTTGAGTGTTTCTGGAGCTGCACTCATCCAGGCAAGTGGAGAGTATTCCATCGTATTCCTGACTTGTGACTCGTAGGTGGTGGAAAGGCTTTGGGGAGTCAGGATGGGAGGCACTTACCTCGGAATACCCAATTTTTGACCTGATCTTAAAGTCACAATATTTATGTGGATGGTCTAGTTAAGTTTCTGGTCAATGGTGATCCCTAAGCATGTTGATGGTTGGGGAATTTGATGATAGCGATACCATTGAACATCATGGGGAGATGGTTATATTCTCTTGTTGGAGATGCTCATTGCCTGGCACTTATGTTGTGCAAATGTTACTTGGCACTTAGCAGCCCAAGCCTGAATGTTGTCCATGTCTTGCTTCAGACTTTCAAGACTGACTCAATGCAACATAGGTACCTCTGATGTGCCATCTACCTGTACTTCGGTGAAGAGGCTGCATCTAAACAGGGATTTGATTTTAGTGTTGTGCCATTTTCTGCAGCCATGGAGCAACATCCAGACAGCACTTAATGTGGAAGTGGAAGGGTCCACTGTAGTCAACTGCCATGGCACCAGGTCCTTCCAAATACCAACAGGAACAGCAGTTAACTATGCATTGCTGCATCACTAGGTTAACAGATGTTCTCTTCTGTCACATCAGCATACATCAGGTTGCACAGTTGCACCCAGTACTAGTTGGAAAGGGAGAACCAATTTTATCAGTTTTGTTGCAATCCCAATTTTAAGCTGCCATTAAGTGCAATCATATTCAAGTTAATGGCAATATTCCATATTGCTCTTGCTGCACGCATCTTGAAGAAATCAATGGATCTCCAACTGTTTGAAGGACAAATTAGTATTTATCTTCTGGAAGACATGGGTTCGGGACAGAATCCAGAACATTAATAATATATTTTAACTAAAAGTGCTGCACAGCATTTTTTGACAAAAGACTAATTGCTTCTGTTATCCCATTATTATGAGCAAGAATTTATTTTACATTAATTTTATATTAAAAGTACTTTTAGCATAATGGGTTGGATTTTGGACCAAATGGGGGTCCCGAGCCCACACTTGCCAGGAGTGAGACTGGTGGAGCATTCTTCTCCTCCGCGCTTGCTGTCCAATTAAGGATGGTGGGCAAGGTCCCGATGCTGCTGGCCCAATCATCGTATCAGAAGGCCCTCTGGGAGAGGTCGGCGCTGCTGAGGCAGGTCAAGGACCATGTGGGCACCTCAACGTGGAGATGCCCTTGCTGGTCTGCACAGCTGCAAGCAAATAAATAGGATCGAGGCTTGTAGGTATATATTGATGAGTGGAAACCCCTCCACTGGATTAGTCTCGACCTCACTCATGGCCTTTTATGCACACAACTCATTCATTGCGGCATGGAGCTTCTGGTTCGGATGGCCCCCTCACCTGCCGTAGGAAGGCCACTTCCATTGAGCTGACAGCCTTTGCACATGTTTGGTTGGTGGGGTTGGGGGCGGGTCATCTCCTATGGTTGTAAAATGCCAGTAAGGCTGCAAAATTACCCCAACTGGGGTCTTAACTATGTTAATTGGCTGCCTGCCTCTGTGGAGTAGACAGCCGATCTGTTACCCAGGCTGCCCCAGGAAACTGCCCCAATGGCAGTAATACGTCATGGATCCATCCCACGTGGCTCCCCCGTATTTTCCTGCCCACCACCCACCAAACCTCCAACTTCTCCACAAGTGGGCGGGGAAATTTCAGCCCAAGGTATTACTGTGCCTTTCTCTTGTGTTTGGTAACTAGTGCACTGAATGTTTCATGTGTATTACTCCTGAGTTAAGCCCCATTGGAAATAATAGCTGTGGAGCATTTCAGTGTCGCAGATCACAAAATTTCTAGCTCTGAGCCAGAAACAGTCTGTTCTATTCTGGCTGTGGGGGTCTTCATGCTTTGGACATTTTTTCTATTATTTGCCCAGAGACAGATACTGCCAAAGGACTGGCAGATACTTGAAGTTCACTTTCCTGTACCTGTGCTACTCGATGTATGTTATTATTAAAAGTTAAATCTGAACAGTGACCAATCAATGTAAGCAGCAAGACTAGAATACATGAGATTGCTTAAACAGGGAATAGAAATCTCAACTCTATCCAACTTTCTTTATCATGTGCAATGAAGCAAATTGCTTGCTAATAAATTACATTGTTTAATCAGTGGCCCTGTGAGGTCAGAATGTAGGGTCATAACCATCAGTCAAGATGTCAGTCCATATCCATTCCTACTCACTGATCATGCTGAAAGCTCTGGGCCTGTGTCAAACCTCCAGTGAAGGAATGTGACAGAGTAAATTAATCCTCAGAGAATCCAACAGATAAAAGAGCCAAGGTGATGATGTTCCTTGCATTACAAATACCAGCGTGTTTACAACTCCTTTTGTAATAAGGATGTGATTTAATGAAGAGGCAGAGACACAGATTTTAAACTATTGAGCTACTGACCACCACCAAAGCTGATGGTAGCTGTGCTCCATTTCGAGGGCCGGACCTCATTAATATACATGCAGTGAGCTGCATGCCCCAAACAGAAACCGCAATAAAAATATTGGATGGCCCAGAGGCTGACATAGTCGGAAAAATATATATTCAAGGATGATGGGTTTCGATTGCAGAGGAGGGTGGTTGTATGTGGTAACCCGAGGTAGTAGCAGTCCAGGTTATATTTGTGGGGCCCAAGCATTCCTTCTGGACTCAAAAAAGTAAATTTAGCACTTATGTTTTTGGGTTTCTGCTGTCCCAACAATGGATGCACCCCCCCAGAAGAACACTAAAATTGCACTGGGATCCTATGTATGTTATAGGATCCCTATTTGCGTAGATTAATAAAACTCATGCCTGATCCAGGCAGGCTCCTCAATCACCCAGCAGAAAAGCTCAGGAAAACTGGTGGCTTAACAGCAACATGGTGATATGTCCAACAACTCCATTTTAACTCCATTATTGCCCTGTTTCCACCAAGCTGAGGTAGTTAAAAATCCTCCCCATCCCTGAAATGTAACTGTGTGCAATTAAAAACACCCTGATCCACAGTGAAAGCAGTAATATATAAATACGTCATTTATTCTTGCTCCTTGATTACAAGGCAACATATCTAACGGTTTAAAAAAGTCAGTAGACTTGACTGATGTACATTGCAGGCTAATACATGTCACATCAAAAGCAAAAGATTGAAAAAATACTAGTTGCACAGAAAATAAATGCAGCTGTCAACTTCACGGTATCTGACATTCCATAGTATCTTCTGACTCATTTTATAAAACTGCTTGCAAATTGGTATACAAACATATGAAGATTTGGCTTTTTGAAGTGTTCTTACCCATAGCATAGTATTTCATTTGATATACAAAGGAAGTTCCTAAACATTTAGCATAATTGCTTTGTTACTTGATTTGTATGGTACTTCCACACCATTTAGATGGAAAATCAGGCATTCATTTTTTATGTAATAAAACATTTGTTCAGAGTTGTGGGTCAGACATGAAACTATGAGCCTGGATATTACTGCAAGCAACCCCTTGATGTGCTGATATCAAATTTCTCTTGCCATTATCTTAATGGTAATATTTTTCTACTTTATCTTAAATGGGTTAAAATAGCAGAGAGAGGAGAATTTAATAAAAATATGTATTTGCCCAATAACATCACTCAGTAATTTCCAGGCTACAACTTCATAGGCATGTTTAGCTGATTGACTGTAGCTTGTCTATAGATTCTTCCTTAAGTTGAATTGGGACGCTCACACAACTGGGAAAAAGCAAAGATCTTAATCCCCTGTTATCATTCGGAAGGCATAAATCATAGTGGGGGGTTAAATGACAAATGAAATTCAATATAGAGATGTGTGGGATGGTTTATTCAGTAAGAAACAATATGGAGTGGAGCAACAAAGGGATCTGTAAGTACAGACACATAAATTGCTAGAAGTAGCAAGCCAAGTTGATAAGGCCATAAAGAATGCAAACAAAGTAACATGATTCAATTATAGAGATTAGAATACAAATGAAAGGATGTAATTTCAAATTTATGTAGAAGCTTAATTAGACCACATTTGGCGTATTGTGCACAGTTCTGGTCTCCATACTAGAAAAGATATTGAAGCACCATAGAAAGTGCAGGTAGGGTGTTGGTGATTCCAGACGATTCACCAATCAGGAACATTGTGCAGGCTAGGGCTCTCTTATCTGACAAATTGGTGACTAGGAGGAGACCTGATAGACATCTTTAAAATTATGAAGGGCTTCAAATATTGTGGACATGGTGAGACAGTTTCTACAAGTGGGTGAGTCTAAAACAAGAATGCATAAATATAACATAGTCACTAACAGATCAAAAAGAATTTAGGAGAAATTTATTTGCACACGAGAGTGGTGAGACTTTAGGGCTGTAATTTTACAGTGGGCGGACGGCAGCCGGACTCTGATGTAAATGTCGGTGAAAAACCCGCTTCCACCTAGCCTGGGGATCCGTCCCTTATTTTACAGATCCCCAGGCTTTAGCTATCACGAGGCGGGACTTCCACCCACTTGAGGGAAGAGGTCCCGCCTCAGTGAGCTGCCGGCCAATCGTCGGGCTGGCAGCTCTTAGTCTCAGCAGCGCCACTGGGAGCGGAGACAACTGCTGGGACTGCAGCCCAGCCGATGGCATGGACCCGAGAGAGTGGGTAAGTTCGGGCTGCCTCACCAGGGGGATCGGTCGTGCCCTGGTGATGCTAGGGTGGTTGTTTGGGGGGAGGGGGGTGTCCTGGATCCCGAGGGTGGGTTGGGATATGGGGGCGGCCCTCAATTGGGCACCCTGTGCCCGACTACCATGCCCCCCACCTAGGGCGCGGAAAGGCCAGCAGCTATCACTGGGCGGCCTTTCACATCCCCAGCACACCCGCTTGCCATGGGTAAAATACCTGTGGAGGCAGGTGAGGGCCCATAAGTGGCCGTTAAGTGGCCATTTAAGGGACTTGATTGGCCTCGGGCGGGCGGGCCGTTTCCCACACCCCGCCCCCACCGGCTGACCTCTGTAAACTTGTCCGGAGGCAGAATTGGGGCGGGTAGACCTCCTGGAGCCTGCCGCTCAATTTTCGCCACCCTCACGCCACCACCCAACCCGCTGGGGCGGCATAAAATTCCGGCCTAGAACTCACTGTCACATGGAGTAGTTGAAACATTCATGCATTTAAGGGGAGGCTTGATATATAGAGGGAGAAGAAAATAGAGGGATAAGGGGCAGATAGGAAGAGGTAATTAGAGTAGGAGGAGGCTCGTGTGGAGTAGAGTTTCTGTGCTGTAGATTCTAAGTAAGCTAACGGCTGCAAATAAACGCAGAGCACAGACGTCTTCTCAAGCTATGAAAAAGACGAGCAAATGGTGCATTCCTTTTCACTGATATACCCCACCTTTAATGCGCAGAGAAAAAGCTGGGAAATTAGATTAGAATAGATAGGTCTGATATTAAAGTAGCACCAAAACAGGTAAAATTTGGCCTTCTGTACTAAAAATTCTTTGATTCTGTGATTAAGATGTCCAGAATTGAAAACAGTATGCAGATTCAAATATTTCCTCCAAAATAAAGTCAAAAGGGGTAACTTCATTTCTATAGAATTATCATAATAAAATAGCACTCTAAAAATCCTCAAATTGGAAAGTTTTAAAAACTTTACTTCTGATTTACCACTTTACCATTATTAAGATTCTCTTTATGACAAAGTTGTTTTATTTATTTTGTTTGTATATTATTACTGCACTTTTAAATATTAATCTTAGATGGTCTCTTGTATATCTATTGATTTGCCCTCCATTCTTGAGCTGAGATCCCAAATTAGCTGTTAAATGAGATAATCTTTGTTTTTTCAGCAAGTTTAGTCACAGAAAATTGAAGTTTTGCCTCATCACATGATTTATGCATGTGTCCAACATATGGGCCTATAAATTGCAACGAGGTGCAATCTTGGCGCAGTGCTCACGCCTAAAGAAGCTGACAGCAGGATTATGGCAAATTGGTCGGTTCAACCTCTATAATATAGTACCAGTACCTATCATGGCTTCAGAGACAACTTGCCAGTTGTGGCCGGGTGAGGCTGGGGGCTGGGAGAGGGATGGTGTAAGGAGTGAAATCAGCCAGCTGGGTTGCAGGCTGAGGGCCAAAGATAAGTCTCGGGGGAGGCAAATGTGTGGCGGTGGTGTTGCGTGGACTATCAGCAATCCATGGTTTTAACATACAGCCAGGAGGAACACTCTTGCACCTCTTTGCCTTCACATTTAGGTAACTACAAAGCTTCAAACTTTGTCTTTTGGGTGATAGCCTCCAGTTGTCCCTTTAAGGACCTCTGGTTTGACTGCGCTGTGCCTGAGAAAACTGACCATAGCATGCTGTAGTCAGTCGCAAACCAAAGCTAGAACAGGATTGAGGTCCCTAAATTACATAAGCACCCTATAATAGGTCCTACAGTGCATGTTTCTTTACACAAAACATTTCTAGGCCAAGTTTTTTTTTGCACCGCAAGATTGACACTGCACATGCAACAAATGATCTAATCAGCCCCCATGAAGCAGTCACTGCAAAGACAAGTTATATAACCAAAAGCACTTAGGGTTACCTAGATACTCATCAACATTTCTTTTAAAGCAGTATTCCTTGTAGCATTATATATATCTGCAACTTTGTATGGAGAACAAAATCTACTTTCTCCTCTTGCTGTGGATTTGTCATTTTAAGTATCTTTTAGATCTGCAGTTTACATATGTTTATCCATTTCTTCTTACATTTTCCTTTTAGCATTAAGAAAAAAGCTGGATCATCCCACCCTCAATCATCGTTCGTCTAGTTAAAACGAGCCTTTCCTCAAAATGTAAGGAACACCACGATCCTTATTGATTTTTTCACCCTTTTTGAACATGTTATGACATAATTAGTCATAATGTACCACAAAAGATTAAATATTCATTCTATTTTGAAAATTCAGTCTCAATTAAAAAGAATGTAGTCACTTAAGCCTACGGACAGTGGAACTGGGTTTATAGCAATAAATTAATAAAAATTGTAGCCCAGATGTGGCATTAATAATAATAGTGAGACCGTCAGTGCTCACCGTTCTTATGGAGTAAATCAGACAGCAACTTCTGGAGTATCCACATGCGCAGTTAAATATGAAAATCTGGAATATTCAGTCCGAGCTACTCTGCTCCTCCAAAAGCTGCACAATAACAGAACCTCACTGTCAGCATTGAAATACGTGCAATGCCGTGAAATTGCGATACTTACCCATTAGCTACCCATTAAACACACCAGAAAAAATTAGAACTGGTGCATTCAGGAGTAAGTAACAGATTGATGTGATAATTACTGATAAACAACCTCTCTGGCCCTGAAAATTTAATTTCATAAATGTGGAGTCTCATTTCCTCAGAAGTTAAATAGTGTTGCAGATTAAAAAAAATATAATTAAATAAGTAAATGAATTAATTACTTCACCACACAACTGGATTTATACAAACCTAAATTTTAGGTACTGAACGCATCACTTGCAACCAAATCAACTTCATGCGATTTTAAAAAATGAACACAAAATAAAGAATTCAGTGGACATTTCAGTTTGTTTCTTTTTTTTAAAAAAAAGTGAAAAAAAAGATCTATTTTACATTTGAGAAAATATATGCAGATTACAGGCTTACTGTGTTCTATGAAGATACTACACCACTTTACAGCAATTGGCTTTTGTTTAGTTCTACATTTGTTCAACTACAATTTTTGCATTTGAATCTAATTTTGTTCACGTGGCAAAAGGATGCACTCAAACTCATTAGATCACAATTCAATCACATCTTACTCTGAACATTGAAAACTGATTTCCTGAAATGTTTACTGAATTATCATTTATTGAAACATTAAAATCTGTGCTCTCAGTTTTTCTTCAACAGACAGCTTGATAGAGCAGGTAAGAATGATATCATAATGGCAATATATTCAAGCTTTTTCTCTCGCTTTTGTATGTACATATGCATACAGTCTGTTATGTATTTCTATGTCGATTGATAAGCTTGATTTCATCTTTGAATCATTCAAACTATCCTCAATTTGACAAGCCAGCCCAAATAAGTGGCTGCAAATGTTTGAATCCTCATCTATAGCCATAAATAAATTGACAGCACAGTTTCAATGCTGGACAAAATTAAATGTTCTCAAAATTTATATACATATATACATACTTACAATATAACTATTAAAATTACCCTATTATCTGTTACCCAATCCACACTTACTTTCACACTACTCCCAATAATTAAATATACTACTAAAAATCAAATGCATTAAAATACAAACTTTTTATAATGATATATTTTCGCAGTAATGTATCCAGTACCTGCTGTAGGACAGGTAAGATAATGCATTCAAGGTAGCCAAATGCAGCCTTCTTAGAGAAAAATAGTAATACCCATATATAATGAATGAAATAAATATGGATATTATGTAGGCTAAGCAAGACACTCTGTACTGGATGGTTTGACCAGTGCCACTGTATTTGAGTTATGTAATTCTAAACCAAATTCGACCTCTTCTCTGGTCTGTGCATCACTTATTTGATCTAATTTATATGAAATACATTAACTACCAAAAGGTAAGTTTAAGTTGAAAATCTTGGAGATTGCACATTCCTCTTAAGCAAATAACACAATTATATAAGCAATAAATGTATAATAAATATTGCTTTTAGCAATAGCACTATCTGTTAATCCCTTGATACTTATATGTTAATACACAATCAGTTTTAAATGAACCAAAAACATTCACTTATATTTTACTTAACATATACAGTACAACAAACAAGCGTTTCAATTTGTTACTCTTTATGGTAGTAATTACAGTTATTAACTGTTAGGTTAAACTATTCAGTATTTATACCTGTGGCAGTGGGAGCTCTAATGAGCAGTTTAAGTTACTATCCTGCTGTAAAAAACATTTTCACTGCCTTTCATAGTGAATTGCTATAGTTTGCTGATTGGAGACTGAGTGGCAACTAGAAGCATTTGTAAATTGTTCATACATTATTTTAGTATATTTAGCATCGAAGATGTTTTTTGCTTGACATCTCATTCCAAATCCTCTGCATTTCTTCGGGAGATATTTGGTGTACTGTAATTAGTCTACGATACCTGCACAGACTGTATGAAACCTTCCAGTGATTGAAACCACTATTCTGAAAGGGATGAATGCCAAGTTTCCGCAGGCATAGTCCAACATAGACATCCTCAAGATGCAGCATTCTAGTATGGAGAGATGTTTTGTAAATAGCTTCAGCCACATCTGTAGAAAAGACATATCCTGTGCCCGAACAGAATGGTGGGTAATTGTTATCTGGGTATAAATCTCTGGGCATATACCACTTACTGCGAATGTCCCGTATAGGTCCCCCATTGATGACATATCCAGTAAAATACCTTCTCCGGGGCTTTGTGTTTGGCTTGAGTAATTTATAGATCAAATTGTCCATATTAACAAAAATATCACTGTCAGTTTTCATTACATACTTTGCTTTTGAACAAAAGTTGGCTATCCACTTCAGACCCATTAAAGTTTTCAGGGTAAGGTTATGGTAGGAATCCAGAAAGTCCTCCACAATGATGTCATGAAAGATTTGGCTCTCCTGTTCTACCATCTCATTCAAAACATTGTCTATGTTTTTCCCAAGCAAAAACAAAGTGACCAGTTGTATTCCTTTGAAGTTGTTTTCATCTCCCCATGTTTCCCGTATGGCCTGTCGTGCATCAAACTCTTTGTGTGTTGTGCTTACAAGAATCACTAAGAAAGGGCTAAATTGCTCACATTTGTTAGGCTCATTGATAAGGTAATTGAAATTATGTGGGTTCAGTGACCGAGTCCGAATGTTAGTAAAGCTGAAATTTTTTCTCTCAACTGTGATACGGGCAAATGAACTGTGCCCAACATAAGAGGATGAGGGACGAGTTGCACTCAAGTACCAAAGAGCACTTGCCCAGCAAACAACTGTTAAAATATATAAACATGAGACCTTTGAAGCCATTTTGATGTTCCTTTTATATTACATTACGTCACATATAAGCCAACATTGCTGCAGAATCAAACTATCAATTTTTGAGGCTATGGCATTGTGTACAAGCTCATGAAAATTCAACAATTCTGTTCAAGCAGAAATCCTTGCTGATTCTCTGCAAGGTCACTCTGTACATGGCTAATTGGTATAGTTTCGCAGATATCTGGAAAAAATATTTAAAAAAATTAATATACAGCATACCACATTTTACAATTGATTTCTGTTACTACTTAATATTAAGATGACACAGCCAGCTGGAAACTAATGGCACTACTGTTTAAGTTCAGTAACTTAGTTAATACTCCTGACTGAAATGTGCTGCTAGATTATTAAAATAATGTAACTAGACAGCATCAAACCAAGAAGTTTGAAGGTTGTATTGTGAAAATCAAACTAAGCTGTTGAATAATAACAACAAAGAAAGTCAAGTCTTCCCCGTACCTCAGGAGAGGTAGAAAGGGAAGAATGTGCCATCCACCAGGAAGTGCCATACTTTTACCTAGAAGTCAAGATAAAGGATATTTATTCTGTAACTTTACTTTTCTTATTCTTTCATGCAATGTGGGCATCACTGGAAAGGCCAGCATTTGTTGCCCATCCCTAATTGCCCTTGACACCTGAGTGGCTTGCTGGCCACTTCAGAGGGCAGTTAAGAGTCAACCACATTGCTGTGGCTCTGGAGTCAATGTAGGCCAGACCAGATAAGGATGGCAGATTTTCTTCCCTAAAAGACATTAGTGAACCAGATGGGTTTTTTATGACAATCGATGATAACTTCATTGCACCATTACTGAGACTAGCTTTTTTTAATTCCAGATTTTTATTAATTAAATTTAACATCCACCAGCTGCCGTGGTTGGATTTGAGCCTGTATCCCAAGGACATTTCCCCAGCTTCTGGATTACTAGTGACATTACCACTACGCCACCATCTCCTCCAAAAATTAAATTATACAGTAACATAAATCAGGGTCAGTGTGCTTTCTTGGACTAGTTTTGATCATCTAATAGGATCAGAGAGAAATTTCCACATTAGTGTCAATATATGACCTTTTTATTTCTTTTCTTGGCCTCTCCCAGGAGATTACAGTTCTGGATGGGCGAGGACAGTGTGTAATCTGATACATAAAGCATCATAATTGACTGGCTGAATTGACATTTCCTATCAGTCATTTTCATATGTTTGCATATTGATTCTTGTATATTATTTCCCCGTTAGCAGTATATCTTCACTATTCAGAAAATATTGTCTCCAACTCATCTTTACAATTCATGTTATATAATCTTAGTGGCCCTGGTGTAAATGGGGATTCCTATAGTTCTTAGACATTTGTGTAGAAGTATACAGCTACTTGCTAAATACCTTGACAGCGCCAGTGGGCATGTCTGCATTCTAAACAGTTTAATGAACTTTGGGCTTGTTGAAAAAGTGCACCAGAGTCCTTGAGCACTTTTAAAACTCACTTTGACCCTGCATTAGAGCCATAATCCATGTGGTGTCAAACTCAACCAGTGTGAAACTCTGTTCCCCAGTTAAATTCATATAGCTCTGGATCTCGATTCCAAAGTTATTCTGCACCTTCAACACTAAAGCTCCAGATTCTAGTATTATCCTACTTAACTGTTTCCTTAAATGTCAGACAATAGGGTAGATTTTAACTTAAAGCAGGTAACAGCAAATCAGCAGCCCATTTTAAATGTATCGATTTTCATTTCCATCAACTTCAAAAGAAATTAAAGAAAAATCAGGAGACGTATAACAGGCTGCCAATTCGTTATCACCCATTGTACACTATTACACAAAGTAAAAATCTACCCAAATATGTTCTAAAAGTGGTGTTACCCACTAATCATACAAGGGTAAAGTAAACTGTTCCAAAAAAGCAGATAAACAACTTGCAGTGAAACAGTGCTCTTCATGATCTCAGGACATCACCAAGTGGTTTCCAACCAACAGAGTACTTAGGAGCTATACCGACATGCAAACAGCAAGATGTAAGGGGAACATATTTGTATGCCATTATTTTATTCAGCTAGCTGCTTGTAATTTTTGTTGGATTTCAGCTTGTGTTTTAACTGTTATGTCAAAATTGCAAAATGTGCTTGTTACAGATGTAAACTGGGACTTGGTAATTTCATGTGCAGAGTTCGACAAAGGGTGGTAAAAACAAGGAGTGCGGTGGACATTGGGACGAAGGGAGAAGATTTTTGACCAAGACAGCATCGCTGGGCTTAGATTGTACTTTTTAAAAATAGAGACAGTGTAACTGAACAAGGACACAAACACACACACAGACAAGTCAGGGCATGCCATTAAGGTGATAGCCCTGGGCTATTACAACATCAGACACTGTCTACAACGACTCTCATGGCCTTTTGGAATATATGTGAATGATTTCCTTCTTGCCTTATCAAGATGCAGATATCATATCCATTGCTGGTATGCACCTAAACCATGCCCCCCACTCTGCGCAAAGCAGGAAATAACCACATGCAGGTGGTCTTGCATAGCCATGGTGGGATTGATAAGGCACTGAAACCCAATCGGATGACCCAATTCAAAATACTACCTAATGTCAAAAGAACAGGGTCAGAAAGGGATATATGGCCACAGCCCACAATATATTGTTGGAAGTGTGAACTGGTCAATTACTGAAGACGTGAAGAGAATTTGTTCGGTGGACTGACCGCCCAAGGACGAACTCTTGCATGTGGGGTTACCAACTACCAGCACAGTGAGTATATCTGTAGTTTGGGTAGAAGGTAAATAAAGTAGTTTGAGAGAAAAAATACTTTGTGTCCTTGTTATGTGCCATTGACATCAAGAGTAAGGCAAGACTCCATAATTTTTGGGGGAGGGTACCTGAGGTAAACTTGTGACCGGCTTACAAAGGTACCACAAATAGCAATGGGATAAATGTCAAGATATTATACCTTTGGTGGTGTTGGTTGGGGTTTAAATATTTGCCAGGACATTGGGAAAACTCCTCTGCTCTTCTTTGAATATTGCCGTAGGATCATTCACGTTTGCCTGAGCAGGCAGATGAAGTATTTGCATAACGTCCCATCTAAAAGGTGGCACTGCTGAAAGTGCAGCGTCCCCTCATTACTGCACTAAAATAATCAAATGCACTTAAGATTGTTCTTTTCCATTTTAGTCAATGGATACTCATCCTCTGTCTACATATTTAATTGTATATTATTTTATACTCATTCATTCACGATCCATTTGCCTTCCCTGAACACTTCCAGTTTGATTATCCAAATCTGTTTGAATGATGTTAATGGCTTTTAAACTGGTAAACTGACCGAACAGTTTGGTATCATTATTGAATTTGAGGTTTTTTTTTTCATATTATGTGAATAGTGTAATCTGTACAGAAGTCAGTTCTTTAAAGTCTTTTTCCATTTTTCATCATCGTCTATTTTTGATCAGCAATAGAATTTTCAATCTAGAGGTGATATATTGGTTGCCAGGAAGTTCCTGCTGTCGCAGATGTTACACCTTCTACAGTGTGAATGATGATACCTTTCGCAGTGACATTTTAATCTTTTAATAAACTATTAAATTTTGACATCATTGTGTAACCAATTCTTTAATTGCACATTTCTGTTTATAAACCTGGCACTAAAACAAACTAGCCATTTATCAGAATGAGATATCCTTCATGTGATGTTGATTTATTTTCATGTGTCCCTAATTCTATTTGGCAATGAATGTGTAACCTCTAAGTAAACAGAGACTATTTTATTGTTCTAAGTACTTGGTCTAGTGCAGGCCAGCCTAGCTTTTCTACTTTAGTATTTTTTCCTTGGCAATTTTATCAGCTGGCCTGCTCTGCTAAAGGCATTAACTACTTGTTGGCATATGGTTCCACTGACTGGTTGCTCTTCCGGTATCTTTCCCAAACGATGACGATTAACATTATGCCTTGATAACGGAGTGTCAGCAAGGTATTTGATCAAGGGGACAATATGCCAAAACTTGATTTTGTCCACACAAGTCCATTTCAACAGAGTCACTGAATAGCAACCAGGAATCCCGTCTAATTTCCCCCCGCTCTATCCCAGGTGCTGAGAAGGTCCAAATCAGCACATTGAGGATCAAACGTGGAACCATCCTGATCTGTATTGTTTATGTAGATCTGGACAATTTTGTTGAGGTATTGGCAGAGCAACAGTAAGTCTTTTAAATGATTTTCAATTCGTATTTTATATTAGCAACCTAAAATTTTAATGCTCATTATCAAGCTCCTTCTCAAGCTTCACTACACTATTATCTTGTTGAGAGAGTCAGCATTCAAACACATGAATGGCATGAACTTGCGATACTTACACTAAAACTGCCAAATAAAAGTACAGCCTGTCCATTCAAGTACAAGTGAACATTTAATTTTGCGATAAGACTTAGTTACTGCCAAACAACCTTGCTGGCACTGAAAATTTACTTTTCCAAGCATGGGGTCTCATTCCTTCAGATATTAATTATTGTTGGATATTTAAAAAATAATAATTTAAAGAAATTGTGTCACTTTTATCTCTCTCTATTCCCATTATTCATTCCCTCCCTTTATTTCAATTTCTCTGTATGATTTTACATTGAATTAAATATTCTAGCTTGAACTTCCTGGTTTAGACACCATGGGCTAAAAATTTGTCTGCGCCATTAATTGGGTGCGAGAGTCACAATTTGCGACTTTCCCCTGCTGGTTCCATTGGAGGTAGGCCACATGCAAACTTTGTGCTGTCTCCTCATTAGCATGATTTCTATGTGTAACCCAGCGTGACCTGCACTGCTGGCTGCACAATGAGGGCCCTAACAAGAGCGCGAGGCTAGCACTTGTTCCAGCTAGCCTCCAGTTCTTAAAAGTAGTTTGCCCCTCTTAAAGCGAAGCTGCACTGGAACAATCAAGTCTGAAAACAACTGAAGCAGAAACATTCATGGTGAAGGAAAATGGAGCACCAGCCGATCGAGAGGCTTCAAGTTTCACCGATGCCGCTCTGGAGGCACTAGTCATGGAGCTAGATAGAAGGAGAGGCACCATATTTCCTCGGGTGACAGGAGGCTCTCAAGCCATTTCCTTTGAAGGAATTGGGATCGTGTGGCCCGGAATCTGGCCCCGAGAACCTGGCAGCTGTACAGAAATAAGTTTAATGATCTCATAAGTATAGGCAAGATCAATGCATCTTCACACCACGTTATACCTACCAGACCACCAGCCTGTCATGCTGTCCAATGCACCGCACAACCTTCACTCACCCAGCAGCACTCAGGACTCATGCCCAATATTTGGATATTCTACCTCACCCACACATACCTTCTAATGATGCCGGCCACACATCCACCTCTCACTGCCTCTACAAGCCTCCAGCTATTCATCATTTCAGGCAGATCACCTGGCACAGTGCCACGCAATTACTGAAATTCTGCCCTCTCTTATTGAGGGGAAGGACTCCCATAACAAGAGGAAGCAACAGAGGACTAATGGGGGGATACCACGGCTACATTCACTCAACCCGACGAAGGAGATAGTGCTCCACATCATGGAGCCGGCAGCAATAAAGCGCATAGCATCTGGTGCCACCAACAGCATTGAGGAAGACAATCGGGTACAGCCTTAAGCACCTTCGCAACTCCATACTCACCCTCATCCTAAGAGTTACCATAAACTGAAAGCTGCAGTTATGTGACTATGGACCTCCTGCTTTCCTCCCACCCACTCCCTTACCTCAACTCTCCCCTTCTGCTTTTATGCTTTCAGATTCCCAAGATCTGCTGCCTGTCTCAACACAGCCAGGAGGAAGAGAGAGCAGGCCCACACCACTGATGAGGAAGCACCGTCACTTGATCTCACAATTGAAGCTACCAACTCAGATATTGGTACTGCACGTAGCTTAGAGGCTAACATAGAGTTGGGATCAGCATATTGTGAGCCACCGGCATGAGTGGGCTGTAGCTAGGCCAGGGGAAAGTGTGGCTCATGTGCTAGCTCCTGGAGGGTGGGGTCGCACACGTTCTGCTGTGGGGAACTCAGATGAGGACTTCAATGTGGCAGCATACAGGAGAAGGCTGATGATGATGCACGCCAAGAGGCTTGATACTTTGGCAGGCCTGCAATCACTGTCAAGGGTCATGGAGGAGTCCAGCTCCAAGAAGACAGAAGGCTTCGCCAATCCTTTGCACTGTGGAAGTGATGGCCAACTCCATGATTGCGCTAGCAGATCCAACCACGATGGAGTATCTGGTCTCAGCCTGCACTGCAGCACAGGCGAAGCCGCCCAATGTCTCAGCGCTGTGGTCATAAGCTCAGACTGAGGTCATAAGATCCATGCTTGGTGCCATTCCATCCCAGCTTGCTCCATGCAGGCTGAGACTGCTGCCATCATTGCTGTGGATCTCAGTACTTAAAGTGGCATGCAGGCTCTCATGGCACTCCAACAATCTGTCCTCAAACAGATTGCTAGGATTGCAGAGATGCAGCCCCTGGGGAGTAGCAGTGGCACCAGGATGGCCAAAGACGGTGGTTATGGCTGATTGACACAGAATAAATGCATCATGGCTGCTGCCAGGATAGCAGGCTTTCACCAAGATGAAGGTCTTTGCATGGTGGCACACCAACTGCAGATTTATCGAATGGAAGCCCTTGTAATTAATGTAGCTCTTTCTGTTGACATGGGGAGGCCTACAGAGCCAAATGATGCAGTTGATGCTGCCCGACACCATTGGGCATCCTGCTATCCTGGCAATATCATTTGCCCTTTCATCTTGCTTGTTCTGAGCAAGAAGACGATGAAGTCTCCTTGTCCTTCGTCACCTCCCACCTAAACGGCATACGATTAAATGTTGGGTTGGGGGTTCCAATGCGGGGCCTTGGTCTGAGGCCTCTGCAGTACCGGCAGTGACCACCGGTCCTGGTGGCACTGCTGATACTGTTGAGCTGCTGGCTCTCTGATTGGCCAGCAGCTGTTGGAGGCAGGATCCCCATCCCTATTAAGTGTTTAAGGAGGCAGGATCTCTGTCCCTTTAAACTTTGACCCCAAAGACCGGATAATTGCTCCGGGAGTCAAAAAAATGCAGAGGTGGGGTTCTCCCCCACTTGTCGCCCCAGCACCGGGAGCCCAGTCTCCTGCATAAAATTCAGCCCGTACAGTTGTATTCACACAGGTCCCACATCCCCTTTAAAGGGCACCATGCTGTGGGTAAGTGTATGTGAATGAATGACAAGCATCATTTGTTCACTGCCGACCTCAAAATCCAGGCCATTATGTTTCTGTTGCTTTATTGATTTATTTCAGGCTTAAAAAACAGATGCTTTTACTATTAACAAATGTCATTAGTTTAATTAATTTGAATGACAATATAATTATTTTGTCTGAACCTGTGTAACACAGTGACTCTTTGGGAAGATTGTTAACAAGCAAGGATTGGGGTTGGGTGCAGCAGGGGGTTAAATCAGCAAAAAAAATGCCAGTATATTGGAAGACTGACATGATCGGGTACAAGCAAGTGGGAAAACCCTGTGGAAATGGCGGGTCTGTTATTTGAATTTAAGTGACATGTAAATGAAAATTTAACCCAGCATTCTGGCTTTTAACAGCCTATGCATGGGTTTTGCTCGCTGTGTGAAACTCACCAGGATCAACACAAGGCAAGAGCAAGTAGGGATCATTGGCTCTGTGAAATTGATGGACTGGAAAAACCTTTATGTACTGAAACCACACAGCTGCTTCCTTGCGTAAGACTTGTTAAGGCTTTTGCTCACAGGACTTGTTCTGAAAATGTGCTTTCACTGATTTACAGGTGATTTCTAATGTTTTAGAAGTCACTTCTGCTATCTTGGACTTTACTCAGCTTGATCTGCGCAGCCCTGCTGTCAGCCTTCACTGCACCATGGTAGTAGTTTATGCAGGAACAAAAGGAGCGGCATCAACAGCAGCAGCTGCCTTCAACTTAGCCACGTGCCACTCCATAGGCCAGAGGGGATGGGCACAGAGTTCCAGCTCGAAGGAGGCAATACCCTTGCTCAGGGTATACAGGCAGAGGATAAGCTTTCTCAACATGATGGCCTCTTTCTATGCCATAAATGACTCCAAGACTGAACAACAATGCCTTAGGAAACTCAGGTTTTCACAGCAGGTTGTTGTCGACATCTACAGCCTCCTGGAGCAAGACCTCCTTCCCAGTGGACCAGGTGGGCACACATTGCCAGTGGCCATCAAGGTCACCACAGCCCCGGATTTTATTTGACTCCAGCTCCTTCCAGGAATCTGCTGGTGACATCTACAGAACCTCATGATCTACTGCATTCAAGTGCATCTCCCAGGTGTTTGATAACCATGTTTGCTACAGCCACCACTTACGTCCACTTTGAGACTGATGAGGCCTGCCAGAGGCACAGGGCTTTTCCATTTGCTGCAGTGGCTGGATCTCCACAGGTACCGGGAGTCAGAGACTGCACACGTGTGACAATCAAGGCACCCTCAGATCATCCAACAGTATTTGTCAATCAAAAGGGATCCACTCCATCAATGTTCGGCTGCTATATGACTACCAGAAGGTTTCCATGCATGTCTGTGCAAGATATCTTGGAAGTTGCCATGATGCACTAGCCACATCTCCCACAAGTTTTCACACCTCCAAACAGAAGCAGCAGATACTCCGTGAAGACAAAGGCTAACCTCTGAAGATGTGGCTGAAGACATCTGTGAGCAACCATACCACTGATGCGGAGGAATGATACAACCAGAGCCACATGAGCATTGGAGCACTCAATGAGCAAGCCATTGGATTGCTGAAGATGCAATTCCAGTGCTTGGACAGATCTGGGGGCATCCTTCAGTAAATTCCAGCATGAGTGTGCAGAATAGTACAGGTCTGCTGTGCCTTGCACAACAATGTACTGCAGAGAGGACTGGAGCTGCAGGAGGTGGAAGGCAGAGGAGGAGCAAGATAAGGAGGAGTCTGAAGTGTCCAGTGTGCCTGTAGCGCTCACTTAGTTGCCAGTGAAGCCCATGACAGACTCATCCAAGCAGGATTCAGATAATCTGTAACAAAAACAAGAAATGCTGGATTCACTCAGCAGGTCTGGCAGCATCTGTGGAAAGAGAAGCAGAGTCAACGTTTCGGGTCAGTGACCCTTCTTCGGAACCCCGAAGTATTTTGCTTTTATTCAGATAATCTGTGTGCGTTAAGCCAGACAGCACACCAATGCTGAATGCACTACATACCTCCCAGCATCCCCCACCACTCACAAAAACAAAACCTTCCCACATTCAATAATCCCTTCATCTCATTCACTCCCTTTGCTCGTCTCTACTCAGGCCATACCAATCTCAAGACTAATTTCTACCTCCGTAACATTTCCCAATTTCGTCCCTGTCTCAGCTCATCTGCTGCTGAAACCTTCATTCATGCATTCATTACTTAGACTTGACTATTCCAATGCACTCCTGGCTCATATCCCATATTTTACCCTCCATAAACTTGAGGTCATCCAAAATTCTGCTGCCCGTGTCTCAACTCACACCAAGTCCTGTTCCCCTATCATCGCTGAACTAGTGGCTCCCGGTCAAGCAACGTCTTGATATTAAAATTCTCATCCTTGTTTTCAAATCCCTCCATGGCCTCATCCCTCCCTATCTCTAATCTTCTCCAGTCCCACAATGCTCTAAGATATCAGAGCTCCTCAAATTCCAGCCTCTTGAGCATCCCTGATTTTTATCACTCCACCATGGGTGGCCGTGCCTTCAGTTGTCAAGGCCCTGAGCTCTGTGGTTCCTCCCTAAATCTCTCCAAATCACTTTCCTCCTTTAAGATATTCCTTAAAATCTACCAAGCTTTTGGTCATCTCACCTAATATCTCCTTATGTGGCTCTGTGTCAAATTTAGTTTCATTATGCTCCTGTGAAATGCCTTGGGACATTTTATTACATTAAAGATGCTATATAAATAAGTTGTTATTGTTGTAATGGCCATTTGCCAGTGGGAGGCTACAATGGAAATATCTGGACAAAGGAGACTTGAAATTAAAATTGAGATTCATTAACATTTTCAAATACATTAAGACAGTGATATTGTAATAAACATCCAAGTGAATCCCCTGAAAAGTCTTTGTCTTATGTTTCCTGTTACTTCTGCATGGTTCTCCCCTGTGGCTGCAGCAGAGCTGGAGACAGGCTGCTCATTCCCCTGCTCTGACAGCTGAGATACCTGTGGTGGATGTCCTCTGGTGTTTGGGGCCTGTGATTGCCCCGCCAAAGACTGCCCCACCTGCACAGGGGCACCAAGGGATGAGAAGTAAAAGCACCTTGTGGAGAGTCCCCACTTCCTTGTGCTCTTTCACCATCTTCCATCTCATGTCTCACCCGTAGTTTCTTGCTAGCCCAGAGCTGGAGAGCATCTTGTTGCACATCAGTGAGGTGCTGAACAGCCAAGACGAGGCTTTCCTCCATACTATTTAAAGTGGCAGATTGAGTGTGGAGGTTATTGGTGAGGGCAAGTATGCACTCGGTTGCCTGCAACATCCAATTCTCCATGCAGATGGCCACATTTTCCATGGACATCAGAGCAAAGGTCTGAAACATCATGGCACTCATGGGAGAGGCGGACTCCTTCAATTTCTCTCCAAGGGTGCGCAATACCTCTGGAAATGCGGACAGAATCTCTCACAATTCCCATTGCTGCTCCAGAATTGTCCTTTCTGTGGATCATGCCCAGACTCAGCATCTATGCCCACATGAGCAGAACTTGGGGTGTCCTGTAGCCTCTGACAGGAATTCTCTATTGCTGTCCCTGTCTCTAGCACCTACTCACTTGTGATGTGCACCTCACCATGTGATAATCTAGCTAAGTCCTTTGGTCCACTGAGGTGTGTGCCTATTTGTGCTGGGGGAGAGTGTGCATGAATCGTGTGATGGTACTTCCTCAGAGTGCACGATCAGCTCCTGCGTCATACTTGAAGGACCTGTGGGAGATGAAAGACATAAATTATAACTGACATGGGGAAAGGGTTCAAAGTCATCACTGTGCAGATGCTCATATTTCAATTAGTGGTGACAGCAATTCCTCATGATTGTTTCGTGTCATAGACTTTTACAGCACAGAAACAAGCCCTTCGTCCCAACGCGCCTGCGCCAACCATCAAGCACCCGTCCTAACTAATCCCATTTCCCCGCCCTTGGCCCGTAGCCTTGTATGTTATGGCGTTTCAAGTGTTCATCTAAATACTTCTTTAATGTTGAGTCTTCCTGCCTCTACCACCTCTTCAGGCAGTGTGTTCCAGATTCCAACCACACTCTGGGCGAAAAATTTCTCAACTTCCTTCTCAACCTCCTGCCCCTTACCTTAAATCTATGCCCCCTAGTTATTGACCGCTCCGCTAAAGGAAAAAGTTTCTTTCTATCTAACGTATCAATGCCTAATTTTGTATACTTCAATCAGGTCCCCCCCTCAGCCTTCTCCGCTCCAAGGAAAACAACCCCAGCCTATGCAGTCTGTCTTCATAACTGAAATGCTCCAGCCCAGGCAACATCCTGGTGAATCTCCTTTGCACCCTCTCCATTGCAATCACATCCTTCCTATAGTGTGGTGCCCAGAACTGTACACAGTACTCCAGCTGTGGTCATGAAACAATGTAATATCTAATTCTGTCACCAGGTATCTGGAAGATCCCCAACTCTCCATCGCCAAAGGCCAGTCTGCTGATCTCCATGACCTCCTCCTTTGCAACAGTCAAAGTGGATATTACTGGAGGGCCACCCCCAGCTCTCTGCCTTTTCCTGGTGTTCTGCACTCACTTCTGCAAGAAAAGAGAGAAAACAGCCATGAATGTGAGAAAAGGATTGTGTAGAGACAATATTTGTGAAGGAGGACTGTAAGGGATGGATGTAAGATGACAATGAGAGTGAGTCAGTGTTGGCTGTTCAGACGGGGATTTGAGGACGTCCCATGAGAGACAGAGGAACGAGGAGAGCAGCAAGGTGTGTTAGTCCGAAGAGTGCTCTGCAGAAAAATGCTGGGCAATTCAGTGAGATGTGTTGGCATCTGAATGTGGGATGCCAATCACCTTACCTGCCCTAATGAGGTAATTGAACCTCTTGCAGCACTGAATCTAGCTGCGAGACACCACACCCCTGCTGCTCACTTCTTCAGCTACTTCCAGCCACACCTGTTTGGTTTGTGAGCTGACCTCTTTGTTGCGCATCTATCCTTCTCATTGCTGTATAGTCAGTGAGAGACCTGCAATGGAGCTATTCCGACCCCTACCGGGGACCTTTTAAATGGAGACCCTTCCATTGATAGGTAAGGGTCCTCATCATACCCACACTCTGATTGGTCGGGAAACCTGGAAGTGGGATGCTAACGCTTTGGCCAAGTTCAACAGCCACTACAAAGCCTGCTCCACTAACAATTGGGTTCCCAGCCTGCTGCCAGCCAATCACACAACACCCCCAGCCTCACTACGAGGTCAATTACATAAGAATTCTGCTCTTTGTCTTTTCTGAGACTTTAGAATTCATATGTTTGAAATCTGCTATTATTGACAGCCACAGCTGGGTTTACTATAACCAAGACAGACAGAACAATATTCAACCTTCCATTATAATGAGTGGAATGTTTGCAAGCTGCAAAATAACACTACCTGCAATAACAAACAGTCAATATTCTACAAAATACTGACAAGCTCATTAGGTTGCTATAGAAATTGGCACTAGTCCTTTTATTTGTGTAGTGAAGCTGACATGATCAGAGCAATTACGTCTCACAGAATGATATAGCACACAGGAACCTCACTCCCCTGCTCTTTCCCGACAGCCCAGCAAATTTTTCACTTTCAAATATTTACCCAATTCCCTTTTATAAGTTACTATTAAATCTGCTTTCGCCACCCTTTCAAGCAGCACATTCCTAGTTAGAACAACTTGCTGCATTAAAAACAATGTTCCAGATGTCACCTCCGGTACTTATGCCAAATACAAAAACGATTTATATTTATATAACGCCTTTAATGTAATAAAACATCCCAAGGTGCTTCACAAGAGTTCTGTAAAACAAAAAAAGTGACACCATGCCATGTAAAGAAATATTCGGACAGATGACCCAAACAGGTCGGTTTTAAGGAGTGTCTTAAAGGAGGAAAGTGAGGTAGAAAGGCAGAGAAGTGTAGGGAGGGAATTCCAAAGCTTAGAGCCTAGGCAACTGAAGGCATAGCCTTCAGAGGTGGAGCAATTAAAATCAGGGATGCTCAAGATGTCAGAATTAGCTGAACACAGATATCATGGAAGGTTGTGGGTCTGGAGAACATTACAATGATAGTGGGTGAGGCCACAGAGGGATCTGAAAATAAGGATGAGAATTTTAAAATCAAGGCATTGCTTGACTGGGAGCCAATGTAGGTCAGTGAGCATAGGGGTAATGGGGCATGGGCCCATGAATTAGGACACGGGCAGCAAACTTTTGGATGTCAAGCTTATGATGTGTAGAATGTGGGAGACCAGCCAGGACTACAATGGAATGGTCAAGTCTAAGGTTAACAAAGGCATGAATGAGGGTTTCGGCAGCAGATAAGCCGAGACAGGGGCAAAGTTGGGCGAAGCCATGGAATTGGAAATAGTCGATCTTAATGATGGTGCGAATATATGGTCAGAAGCTCATCTCACTGTCAAATATGACACCAAGATTGAGAACAGTCTGGTTTACTCAGAGATGGAGTCAGTAGCTAGGGGAAGGAGTTTCCAGCTGGGACCGAAAACAATGGCTTTAGCATTCCCAATATTTAATTGGAGGAAATTTCTGCTCATCCAGTGCTGGATGTCAGACAAACAGTCTGATAATTTAGCAACAGTGGAGGAGTTGAGAAAGGTGGTGATGAGGTAGAGCTCGATGTTATCAGCTTACATGTGATAATTAACTTTGTGCTTTCAGATGATGCCACCGAGGGGCAGCAGGTAGTTGAGAAATGGGAGGAGGCCAAGGATAGATCCTTGGGTGACACCAGAGGTGCGGCAGCAGGAAGAGAAGCCATTGCAAGTGATTCACAGGCTATGATTAGATAGATAGGAATGGAACCAGGCAAGAGCACTTCCACCCAGCTGGATGACAGTGGAGAGGTGTTGGAGGAGGATGGTGCAGTCAACCACCTCAAAGGCTATAGATGGTTCTAGAAGGATGAGGAGGAATAGTTTACCTTTGTCACAGTCACAAAGGCTGTCATTTGTAACTTTGATAACAGCTGTTTCAGCACAGTGGTGGGGCAGAAACCTGATTGGAGGGATTCAAACATGCAGTTCATGTAAAGATGGGCACAGATTTGAGGCGCGATATGTTCAAGGTCTTTGGAAACGAAAGGGAGGTTGGAGATGGGGTGGCAGTTTGCAAGGATAGTGGTTGTTTTTTTGAGGAGAAGGATGATGGCAGATTTAAAGGATAGAGGACAGCACCTGAGGACAGAACCGTTAACAATATCAACTAACATGGGGACCATGAGGAGAAGTTGGGTGGTCAGCAGTTTAGTGGGACTAGCGATGAGGAAAAAGGAGGGTCTCATGGACAAGATGAGCTCTGAGAGAGCATAAGGGGAGATGCGAGAGAGCTAGAGAAAGATGTGAGTTCAGGGCTAGGGCGGGGGGAACTTTAGAGGAATTTTGCCCAGATGGGCTAATGGAAGGGAGGGGCGTGGCAGAAGCAGCTGATTGGATGGTCTCGATCTTAGTGAGAAAGAAGTCCATGAGCTCCTCACACTTATTGTTGGAGGTGAGGGTGGAGGGGACAGGGGAGAGAGGTATAAGAAGGTGGTTTGCAGTAGAGAAAAGCAGTTATCTTTACATTCCAGGATGATCCTGAAATAATGAGCAGAGGGAAGGACCCGATAGCACTTTAAGTAGTCCAGCCAAATCTGGGGATGGATGGCTAATGCAGTTGTCTGACATATTCTTTCAGGTCTGCATCCCTTGGACTTAAGGGAGCAGAGGTGAGGGCCATACCTGGCTAATGGCCAGGATAAGAGAGAATAATGGTTTTATTGAGGACAAGGGCATCAAAGGTGGAGGTGTGGGCACAGTTAAGCAAATCAGTAGCTACAGAAATGTTGCAGAGAATGGGGGATGAAAGGCTAGTTAGTCGGGATTCTGAAAGTGCAAGTGTAAATGAATTGGGGAATAGTTTTTTTCCCCAGAAGGAGGTAGGGCTTGGGCGTGGAAGCGGGTGTGGGCAGAGAGTGATACAAGGAAGTGATCAGAGATGGCCTTATCTGTGATTGATACAATAGGACTAGCAAGACCATGTGAGATGGCAAAGTCAAGGGGGTGGCCATGAATATGGGCTACTGAGTTTACAGGGAGAGAGGATGAGAGGGCAGTGAATTCAAAGGAGAGAGAACATGATGAATTGAGATGGAGGTTGAAGTCACTGAGGATGAGGTGTCAGTGCAGAGGCTGAGGGAGGAAAGCAGTGAAGATATCTTGGTAAGATTTATTTTTTAAATTGTACTTTGGAGGGTAGTAGAGAATGATGATTTTGAATGACAGGCGAGAGGGGTGGAACAAGGTGAGATGCTTAAAGGAGGAGAAAGTGCCAGAGGAGTAGGGGATCAGGCCTAGGTGTGATCTGGTGATAAGCATCACACCGCTAATGCAACGGTATTGACAGGGCAAACGGTGGAAGATATAGCCAGGAGCCAAGGCATCATGAAGGGGAAAATTGTAATCACCCCTCGATCGTTTCCATTAAGGTCATGATGCCAATACAATCATCCACAAAAAGTTTGTGGATGGCAAGGGCCTTGTTCACAACTAAATGGACATTCTGGAGGGAGATGCGTAGAGGGGCAATGAAAGCTGATCGCGGGCTGAGTCCACAGGGTCAGCAGTGGGAGGGGAAGGTTGAACAGGAAGGAGATTGGGAAAATTAGTACCCAGCGGGTGCACGGAGTGGAAAGGCTGACAAGAGAGTAGGATGGGGAAATTTGGATTGCTGCTTGTAATGAGCCAGCATCGGATGCCTCGATGAGCTCTTCAGAGGATGCCAAGAGAGGCACCAAGGGAAGCTGGCAGCTTATCCAAGAGGGAGTCAAGCCTAGCATGGTGAAAAGAGAGCAGGAAGGTCAAGGGGTACTGAAAGGTTGGGGGTAGGCAATTGGGAAGGCAGAGTCCCTGAGAGGAAAGAGTGAAAGGAGGCATAACCTTAAATCTGAGCGATTACTGATGTTTCTTGCACTGCTGGAAACTGTTGCTCCTTATTAACTCTAATAAAACCCAAGATTTTAAATACCTGTGTCAAATCTCTCCTTGCGCTTCCCTGCTGCAAGGAGAGAAATCCCAGTTTTTCTAGTTTCTTCGCATAACTGTCTTTCATCCCTGATACCATTCTAGTAGATTTCCTCTGCATCCTCCCTAAGGCCATAAACATCCTTCCTAAACTGTCGTGCTTAGACTTGACCGCAATACTGCAGCTTGTGAAAAAACAATATTTTATAAAGGTTTAGCATAACTTCCTTCCTTTTGTACGCTATGCTTCTATTTATAAAGCCAAGGATCCTGTGTGCCTTTTAAAAACAACATGCTCAATTCGTTTTTTCTTAACCTTTCTACGATCTCAGATAGAAGAATTCACCATCATACTGTCACTTATGAATGAACACCCCATATCAGAGCTGAAACAAATTTCCGTGCGGGGCAATTTGCCAGTGCTATTGGGGAGGCGTTAAACCAGAGTTGTTCAACGGATGGCACACAGGCCAGAATCTGGCCTGCCAAAGGTTTCAATCTGGCCCGCCAATCCTGTGAGACTGACAGCGGGCTGCTCGTGGCTTGGTTTTGATTGATGGCTCTCCCATTAAAGTGTACGCCAGGTGGAGGGGGTAGTTGGGACCTGCGTTTGATGGACAGTGGATGACTGTCTATGACTGGTCATTGTCTGTGACTGACAATGGGCTGCCCAGTCGGGGTTAGCGCTGATTGGCGGTTCGCGTCGCAGGCGCCTCTGCTGTTTTAAGGCTGTTCAGGGAATAATCGAGTGAATAGGAATGGCTGCTATGGGGGAGAACGAAAGAGAGGCCAAGGTGAGATCAGGAAGCAGGCCAGCACACAGTCAGAGGCGTGAGGTGGAACAAAGCTGTGCTGAGGGAGTACAGAGAGAGAGGGGGGGGGAGGGAGGGAGGGAGAGATAGACACAGAGAGAGGGTAGAGAAGGGGGTGGGGGAAGAAGAGAGGAAGGGGGAAAGAGACGTTGGGGGGGGGGGGGGGGGAAGAGAGAGACATGGAGAGGGCACAGAGAGGAGAGATGGGAACACAGAAGGGGAAGAGAGAGGGCTGACAGCAGCCTGGGAGGAGAGAGAGACACACACACAGAGAGGCGAGAGAGACGGACGCAGAGAGGCGAGAGAGACGGACACAGAGAGGCGAGAGAGACGGACACAGAGAGGCGAGAGAGACGGACACAGAGAGGCGAGAGAGACGGACACAGAGAGGCGAGAGAGACGGACACAGAGAGGCGAGAGAGACGGACACAGAGAGGCGAGAGAGACGGACACAGAGAGGCGAGAGAGACGGACACAGAGAGGCGAGAGAGACGGACACAGAGAGGCGAGAGAGACGGACACAGAGAGGCGAGAGAGACGGACACAGAGAGGCGAGAGAGACGGACACAGAGAGGCGAGAGAGACGGACACAGAGAGGCGAGAGAGACGGACACAGAGAGGCGAGAGAGACGGACACAGAGAGGCGAGAGAGACGGACACAGAGAGGCGAGAGAGACGGACACAGAGAGGCGAGAGAGACGGACACAGAGAGGCGAGAGAGACGGACACAGAGAGGCGAGAGAGACGGACACAGAGAGGCGAGAGAGACGGACACAGAGAGGCGAGAGAGACGGACACAGAGAGGCGAGAGAGACGGACACAGAGAGGCGAGAGAGACGGACACAGAGAGGCGAGAGAGACGGACACAGAGAGGCGAGAGAGACGGACACAGAGAGGCGAGAGAGACGGACACAGAGAGGCGAGAGAGACGGACACAGAGAGGCGAGAGAGACGGACACAGAGAGGCGAGAGAGACGGACACAGAGAGGCGAGAGAGACGGACACAGAGAGGCGAGAGAGACGGACACAGAGAGGCGAGAGAGACGGACACAGAGAGGCGAGAGAGACGGACACAGAGAGGCGAGAGAGACGGACACAGAGAGGCGAGAGAGACGGACACAGAGAGGCGAGAGAGACGGACACGGAGAGGCGAGAGAGACGGACACAGAGAGGCGAGAGAGACGGACACAGAGAGGCGAGAGAGACGGACACGGAGAGGCGAGAGAGATGGACAGAAAGAGGGAGAGAGAAATCAAGATCACTCCTGGACAGATGGACATCTATCCAAATACTGCACATCACAACATCAAGTGTGCAGGCAGACATCGACTTCTTGTGCAAGCAAAAACAATGCCAGGTATCTCACTAAATCAGTGTTCAATTATAGTGACGAGAAGGTAAGTTAATAAATTTGTCTTCTCATATCATGCTTGTTCACAAAAATTCACTTTTTTTGTTATTTTGATTAATAACAAAAAAAAAATTCACAAAACCCTTACCTTTCCGAAATTTGCTCACATGTAGAACAAAAATTGTAATGTGGCCCCTCATGCAAAAATGTTGGACACTCTTGTTTTAAACTAACTTGGCAGGGGTGTGGGAACCAGGAGATAATACAAGAGAGGAACACCAAAGATGCACAGAGAATTGGGAGAGACAGATTGCACTAGAGTAGGAAATGGTAAAGTAAAGGGTTCAGAGTAAGGGAAAGTAATGAAGTCTAAATTAAGGTTACTGTGCATGAATGTGAATGCACGGAATGTGGCAAATAAGGTTGGTGAGCTGCATGCGCAGGTGGCCAAGTGTAAGTATGCTGTTGTGGTGATAACAGAGACCTGACTCAAAGGAGGGCAGGTCTGGGTACTAAATATTCCTGGAAAGACAGGAAAGGAAGGAAAGGGGGAGGGGTAGCAGTTTTCATTTTTTAAAAATTCTTTCATGGGATTTGAGTGTTGCTAGCAAGGCCAGCATTAGTTGCCCACCTCTAATTGCACTTGACAACTGAGTGGATTGCTGGGCCATTTTAGAGGGCATGTAAGAGTCAACCACATTGCTGTGGGTCTGGAGTCACATGTAGGCCAGACCGGATAAGGACAGCAGATTTCCTTCCCTAAAAGGCATTAGTGAACTAGATGGGGTTTTATGGCAATTGATGATAGTTTCATGGCACCATTACTGAGACCATCTTTAAATTCCAGATGTTAAATAATTGAAATTCCACCAGAACCCATGTCCCCAGGGCATTAGCCTGGGCCTCTGGATTACTAGTTCAGTGACATTACCACTATGCCACTATCTCCCTGAAAGGAGAACACTGCAGTGCTGGAGAGATGAGAGATGATGTCCCAGTGGGGTCAAGGACAGAATCTATTTGACTAGAGCTGAGGAACAAAAAAGGTGTAATTACACTGCTAAGTGCAGCGTATAGGCCACCGATTAGCAGGAAAGATTTAGGGGAGAAATTTGCAAGGAAATTACAGACAGCTGCAGGAATTATACAGTGGTTATAATGGGGGATTTTAATTATCCAAATATAGACTGGGATAGCAGTAATGTAAAGGGCAGAGAGAGGGAAAAGTTCCTAGAGTGTATGAAGAAGAACTTTCTACAGCAGTATGTTGCCAGTCCAATGAAAAAGGAGGCAGTACTAGACATGGTTCATGGGAATAAGGTGTGCCAAGTGGAGCAAGTGTCAGTCGGGGAACAATTAGGGGACAGTGATCATTATATCATAAGGTTTAGGTTGACTATGGTAAAGGACAAGGAACAATGCAGAGTAAGAATAATTAACTGGGGCAAGGCAACCACAATGGGGGTATGAATGGATCTGGCCCAGATAAATTGGAATCAAAGCAGAAAAAGTGTGCTTATGACAGATGTCAGGTGGATAATATGACAGAGAACCAGGCTGAATATAGAAGGTTCAGAGGGGAAATGAAAAAGCAAATAAGAGACGCAAAGAGTATGAAAAGAGACTGGCAGCTAATATGAAAGGGAATCCAAAAGTCTTCTATAGGCATATTAATAATAAGAGGGTGGCACAAGGAGTAGTGGGGCCAATTGGGGATCAAAAATGGAATTTACGTATGGAGGCAGGGGCACAGCTGATGTATTAAATGAATATTTTGCATCTGTCTTTACCAAAGATGCTGCTGCACAGGTCATGATGAAAGAGGAGGTAATTCGGACACTTGAAGGTTTTAAAATTGATAAGGAGGTGGTATTCGATAGGCTAGCTGTACTTAAATTTGCTAAGGTACCAAGACTAGATGAGATGCATCCAAGAATACTGAGGGAAAAGAGAGTGGAAATTGTAGAGGCACTGGTCATAATTTTCCAATCTTTCTTAGATTCAGGGAGGTGCTGGAGGACTGGAGAACTGCAAATGTTACAACTTTGTTCAAAAAAGGGTGTAAAGATAAGACCAGCAACTACAGGCCTCACTTTATTTTTAAAAATTCAAATATCTTCAGAGAGTGCCTCCATCTTGAGGTGCTCCTATGGACATCAGCTACATCAGTAGCACCCACCTCTCGTGGTGAGGCCACTAGCCACCCACAACCTCTGGTGCTCCGATTAGCCTTCCCACCTGCGCAGCCATCCTTAATTGAACGTGAATGCGGCAGCAGCTTGGTAGTTGGCCACCTCCAGAAAGATCCTGCAGGCAGGTGGACCTCAGACGCCACTGGGGTGGGAACCTGCAAATGGTCCTGGCCCACCTTTATAAACAATTATCGGTATGATTCCGTCTTATATCTAGGTCTCAGAGAAAAAATGTTTTTTAAGATTAAGCAGATCATTTCCTCTGCTTGTTTCCAGTCATTTCAATAAATAACTTAGTTTACTATGGCAACTAATAAAGGATGAGATCACTAAAGTAGTCAGAAATGATCTTGGCTTGGAAGATCAAGATGTAGCATCCATTTGGGTGGAGATAAGAAATAGCAAGGGAAAGAAGTCATGGGTGGGAATAGTCTACATTAGCTACATTGTAGGACAGAATATAAAACAAGAAATAATGAGGGCTTGTAAGAAAGGTATGGAAATAATCATGGGTAATTTTAATTTTCATATAGATTGGACAACTGAAATTGGAAAAGGTAGTCTGAGGACGAGTTCATAGAGTCTATTTGGGATAGTTTCTTAGAACAATACTTTGTGGAAGCAAGCAGGGAACAGGTTAAGATAAAAACAACGTGCTGGAAGTACTCGGCAGGTCTGGCAGCATCTGTGGAGAGAGAAACAGAGTTAATGTTTCAGGTCTGTGACTTTTCAGTACTGATGAGAGGTCCCAGACCTGAAACTTTAAGCCTGTTTCTCTCTCCACAGATGCTGCCAGACCGACTGAATATTTCCAGCACTTTCTATTTTTATTTCAGATTTTCAGCATCTGCAATATTTTGCTTTTATTTTAAGGAACCGGCTATTTTAGATCTGGTAGCGTTTAATGAGACAGGATTAATTAACGATCTCATAGTAAAAGGATCCTCCAGGGAAGAGTGATCCACAGTGGCGCAGTGGTTAGCACCGCAGCCTCACAGCTCCAGGGACCCGGGTTCGATTCTGGGTACTGCCTGTGTGGAGTTTGCAAGTTCTCCCTGTGTCTGCGTGGGTTTTCTCCGGGTGCTCCGGTTTCCTCCCACAAGCCAAAAGACTTGCAGGTTGGTAGGTAAATTGGCCATTATAAATTGTCGCTGGTATAGGTAGGTGGTAGGGAAATACAGGGACAGGTGGGGATGTTTGGTAGGAATATGGGATTAGTGTAGAATTAGTATAAATGGGTGGTTGATGGTCGGCACAGACTCGGTGGGCCGAAGGGCCTGTTTCAGTGCTGTATCTCTAATAACATGTATTTCACATTCAGTTTGAGGGTGAGAAACCTTGGTGTGAAACTAGTGTCTTAAACTTAATTAAAGGCAATTACAAAGGTATGAAGACAGAGTTGCTAAACGTGGACTGGGAAAATAGATTAAAAGGTAAAATTGTAGATAAGCAGTGGCAGACATTTAAGGAGATATTTCATAATTCTCAACAAAGATGTACACCATTGAGAATGACTGAGACAGATGAACCATTCATGGCTAAATAAGGATGTTAAGGATGGTCTCAAATTGAAAGAAAAGGCATACAATGTTGCAAAGATTAATGCTAGGCCAGGAGATTGAGAAAATGTTTAGAAACCACCAAAGAATAACTAAAAAAGGGAGAAAATAGATTATGAGAGTAAACTAGCAAGACATATAAAAAACAGAGAGTAAGAGTTTCTACAAGTATATGAAAAGGAAAACAGTACCTAAAGAAAACGTTGGTCCCTTAGAAAACGACTCAGGGGAATTAATGAGAAACGTGGAAAGGGCAGATACTTTGAACAAATGTTTTAAAAATCCGTCTTCACATGAGAAGACACTAAAAGCATCCCAATAATTGTAGAAAATCAAGGAGCAAAAGGGAGGAAGGAACGTAAAACAATCACTATGACTAGAGAAAAAGTACTAGACCAACTAATAGGACTAAAGGCTGACAAGTGTCTTAAACCTAATGGCCTCCATCCGAGGATCTTAAAAGAAGTAACTGCAGTGATAGCGGATGCATTAGTTGTAATCTTCAAAAATTCTCTAGATTCTGGAAGGGTCCCAGCAGATTGGAAAACCACAAATGTAACATCCCTATTCAAGAAAGGAAGGAGACAGAAAGCAGGAAACTATAGGACAGTTAGCCTAAGCATCTGTCATTGGGAAACTGTTGGAATCCATTATTAAGGAAGTAGTAGCAGGATGTTTGGAAAGTCATAATACAAACAAGCAGAGTCAACATGGTTTTATAAAAGGAATATCATGTTTAACAAATTCATTAGAGTTCTTTGAAGGTGTAACAAACATTGTGGATAAAGGGTATCCAGTAAATGTAGTGTGTTTGGTTTTCCAAAAAAAAATTCAATGAGGTGCAACATTAAAAGTTGCTGCACAAGATAAGAGCTCATGGTTAACGTTTCGGGTCAGCGACCCTTGTTCCGAAGAAGGGTCACTGACCTGAAACGTTAACTCTGCTTCTCTTTCCACAGATGCTGCCAGACCTGCTGAGTGATTCCAGCATTTCTTGTTTTTGTTTCAGATTTCCAGCATCCGCAGTATTTTGCTTTTATATAAGAGCTCATGGTGTTGGGGTAATATATCAGAATGGATAAAGAATTGGGTAACAGAAAACAGTTGAGATAAATGGGTCATTTTCGGTTTGGCAAGCTGTAAATAGTGGGGTGCCACAGGGATCAATGCTGGGGCCAAAACTATTTACAATCTATATTAATGACTTGGATGAAGGGACCGAATATATTGTTGTCAAATTTGATGACAATACAAAGATAGGTGGAAAAGCAAGTTTCAAGGAGGACACAAAGTGTCTCAAAGGGATATAGATAGTTTATGTGAGTGGGCAAAAATTTGGCAGATGGAGCAGAATGTGGGAAAATGTGAGGTTATCCCTTTTGGTGGGAAGAACAGAACTGCAAAATATTATTTAGACAGAGAGGGACTACAGAATGCTGCAGTACAGAGGGATCTGCTTGTCTTCATACATGAAACAAAAAAGTTACATGCAGGTACAGCAAGCCTTAAGGAATGCAAATGGAATGTTGACATTTATTGCAAGTGGAATGGAGTATAAAAGTAGGTACGACTTGCAAAACTGAACAGGGTGTTGATGAGACCACACCTAGAATACTGCAGAGAGTTTTGGACTCCTTATTTAAAGAGGAATATACTTGCATTGCAGTCAGTTCAGAGAAGGCCCACTAGATTGATCCCTGGGATGAAGAGGTTGTCTTATGAGGAAAGGTTGAACCTATACTCATTGGATTTTAGAATCAGAAGTGATCTTATTGAAACAGGTAAGTTTCTGAGGGGCTTGACAGGTAAATGCTGAGAGGAAATCTACAACTAGGGAGCATAGTTTCAGAATAAGGGGGTCACCCATTTAAGATGGAGACGAAGAGGAATTTATTCTCTCAGTGGGTTGGGAATCTTTGGAATTCTCTACAACAGAACAGTGGAGGCTGAGTCATTGAATATATTCAAGGCTGAGATAGACAGGTCTTTGAACTATAGGGGAATCAAGGGTTATGGGAACAGGCACAAAACTGGAGTTGAGGCTAAGATCAGATCAGCCATGTTCTTATGGAATAGAGGAGCAGGCTCGAGGGGCCAAATGGACTACTCCTGCTCCTATTTCTTAGGTTCTTACGTTAACTAATATCAACAATTTCTCTCGCCCCCTTCCCCCACCACCCCCACAAACTAATTATTTCTATTTATGCAACATTTAACAATTATGGCTTCAGATAGGGAGAGACAGAGCATGAGGCAAATGCATATCTTCATAAAAAATAGTGCTAGTTAAAGGGCAGCCAACTGATTAATCTACCCTTACCCTCCTTGCTAGTGTATCACAAAGTTCCACTGATCAGGAGGAACAAAGAATAGAATACATAATATGTGACTCAGAATTGCATCTGCATTGTGACAACAAAGGAAAATAATTAAAAAGCTATGCTACGTTCTTTGAATTGTACTGTAGAAAACTGCCCCATTGATCATAATGTGAGCCTGGTATAGAGGAATTCATTGGGGACATTATACGCCTCTAGCATATGTTGCTGATATTATGCTATAATGTGAGGCGAACCTATTTAAATAAATTGGCATTTCCATATAAAATCATGACCAGTGTCAAAAATATCCAACACGTAGAACTTTTACTGGACTACTGATATTCAGAACATAAAAAATGACAGAAGCAAGGTGCAGAGATAGAACAGCATTACTCCAAGATTTTACTTTTAAGTGAGATGCTATAGAGAAGGGAAGATCTTTTAAAATAGCACACATTTCTGCCAGAGGATGAGATGACAGTGGAAGAGAGAATCAACACTCTCTTACCTGTAGCCTGTACCAGGTAAGCAAAATGTTTGCTGGGCTACTCAAGGTTGCCAAAGCAAGTATACTCACATTTAGGACAATTTAGCAATACTTTCTTACAAGCCATTTTGATGGCACTCCAGTGCAAGTGTGGTGCAGCATCGCAGAGGAATAATTTACATCTCACTAGTAACTGTTTATCTATTCTCCAAATACATGCCTATGTTTTGCCGGGGCACTCTTCATTGCAGTCATTATAGTACATTTTTCCTGTGGCCCAGGAATACAACGAGCAACAAACATAGAGGATGCTACTCACACAAGGTATCTATGTGCTGCATGTTCCCACACCATGGAAGATGATTGCTGTGTTGCCACTTGGGTCACAAAAATGTTTTCGCATGTTCCTTACTCCAGCATGTGCTCCTTTCCAATTTGCTTGCAGGAAAAGGCTGCACTTTACTAAATGCAGGTAAGAGGTGGGTAATGAGTATACAAATAGCTCAGCAGATGTTTTTTTTTCTGTGTATGCAATTTTAAATCTATAAGGTTTGCTAATGCTGTTGGGGATGGTTTAAACTAGATTGGCGGAGGCATGGGAACTTTAAGCAAGTTTCAGATAGGACAAATTCAGGACAGGGAACGGGAGGTAGAAAATTAGCAAGTGACTCTGAAAGATAGAAGAAGTAAAAGTTAAAACATGTGCAACACAGGAATTTGGCAGTGTTAGAAGGTCTGTATCTGAATGCAAGGAGTATAGCAAATAAAGCCGATGAGCTGAGGGCACAAACAGACACATGGTAACACAATATCATTGCTATAATGGAAACTTGGCTTAAAGTGGGTCAAAAATTGCAGCTCAACATCGCTGGAGATTGAGTTTTCAGTTGGGATAGAGAGGGGGATAAAAAAAAAAAGGAGGGGGTGTAGCATTATTGGTTAAGGAATAAAAACCATTGTGAGGAGGGATGATATGCTAAATGAATCATCAAATGAGGCCATATGGGTGGAGCTCAGAAATAAAAAAGGGGAGCCACACAACTCGGAGTGTACTACAGACCCCCAAATAGTGAGAGGGAGATACATGAACAAACATGTAGGCAAATTTCTGAGTGCAAAAACAATAGGGCAATAATAGTTGGGGATTTCAACTACCCTAATATCAACTGGGATACAAACAGTGTGAAAAGGCACAGAGGGCACAAAATTCTTGAACAATTGAAAAAATATTGGCAGGTAAAATTAAGGAAAACCCAAAGATATTTTATCAGTACATTCAGAGCAAGAGGATAACTAGGGATAGGGTAGGGCGATCAGAGATGGACAAGGGAACTTATGCATGGATGCAGAAGATGTGGGCAGAGTTCTTAATGAGTGTTTGCGCTCTGTCTTCACAAAGGAGAGGGATAATGCAGACATGGTAGTAAAAGAAGAGTGTGAAATATTAGTTATGATGAGCATAATGAGAGAGGAAGTACTAAAGGGTCTGACATCCTTAAAAGTGGATAAATTACCAGGGCCAGATGGATTGTATCCCAGGTTGTTAAAGGAAGGCATGGAGGAAATAGCAGGTGCTTTGAGGATCATCTTCAAATCCTCACTAGATACAGATGAGGTACTAGAGCATTGGAGGTTTGTGAACGTTGTACCATTGATTAAAAAGGGTGCAAGGGATAGGCCAAATAATTATAGGCCGGTCAATCTGACCTCAGTGGGTGGGCAAATTATTGGAATCAATTCTGTGAGATAGGATAAACTGCCACTTAGAAAGGCACGGATTAATTAGATAGTCAGCATGGATTAGCTAAGGCCATGTCTTACTGACTTAGTTGAATTTTTTGAGAAAGTGACAAGGAGGATTGATGAGGGTAGTGCAGTGGATGTGGTCTACATGGATTTTAGTAAGGCATTTGACAAGGTCCCACATGGCAGACTGGTCAGAAAAATAGAAGTGCATGGGATACAGGACAGTGACAGGAAATAAAGGGTAGTGGTTAACGGATGTTTTTGCGAATGGAAAGCAGTTTCCATTGGCATTCCACAGGTCTCAGTGTTGGGTCCCTTGCTGTTTGTAATATATATTAATGATATGGACTTAAATGTGGGAGGCATGATTGGGAAATTTGCAGTTGACACAAAAATTGGCCATGCAGTTGATAGGGAAGAGGATAGCTGTAGACTCCAGAATGATATCAATGGTTTGTTTGAATGGGAAGAAAAGTGGAAAATGGAACTCAATCCGGAGAAGTGAAGTAATGCATTTGGGGAGGGCAAACAAAGAAAGGGAATACACAATAAACGGGAGGATATTGAGAGGAGTAGAAGTGAGAGACCTTGGAGTGCATGTCCACAGGTCCCTAAAGGTGGCAGGACAGGCAGATAAAGTGATGAATGTGACATATGGAATGCTTTCCTTTATTAGCCGAGGTATAGAATTCAAAAGCAGGGAAGTAATGCTGGAACTGTATAAAATGCTGGTTAGGCCACAGCTGGTGTATTGCTTTCAGTTCTGGTCACCACATAACAGCAAGGACATAATTGCTTTGGAGAGAGTACAGAGAAAATTTACAAGAACGTTGCAAGGGCTTGAAACTTGCAGCTATGAGGAAAGATTGGATGGGCTAGGGTTGTTTTCCTTAGAACAGAGGAGGCTGAGGGATGATTTAATTGAGGTGTACAAAATTATGAGGGCCTAGATAAAGTAGACAGGAAGGACCTATTTCCCCTAGCAGAGGTCAATTACCAGGGTGCACAGATCTAAGGTGATTGTTGGAAGGATTAGAGGGGACAGGAGGAAAAAAAATTTCACCCAGAGGGTGGTGGGTGTCTGGAATTCACTGCTCGGATCGGTGGTGGAGGCAGAAACCTTCAACTTATTTAATAGTTACCCTGACATGCCCTTGAAGTGCTGTAACCTGCAAGGCTATGGACCAGGTTCTGGAAGGTGGGATTAGATTGGGCAGCTAGTTTTTTCAGCCGGCGCAGACACGATGGGCTGAATGGCCTCCTTCTGTGCCGCAACTTTTCTATGGTTTCTAAATGTAGGAAATTATTCAAGTTTCTGAAGACAGAAATCATATAGAGAGAGTCTAAGAATAGGAAGGGAAATTGTACATCTCTGAAATTGCATTACAGGCCACCAAATAGTGGAGATGACATAAACAGAAAAACTTGTAGACAATTCAGAAAAATATGTAAAATTGGAAAAAAGACAGGATAATCATATTGGATGATTTTAACTCTCGAGTTGTAGAAAATAAAGGTATTTAGTTCAGTTTAGAGATACAGCACTGAAACAGGCCCTTCGGCCCACCGAGTCTGTACAGACCATCAACCACCCATTTATACTAATCCTACACTAATCCCATATTCCTACCACATCCCCACCTGTCCCTATATATCCCTACCACCTACCTATACTAGGGGCAATTCATAATGGCCAATTAACCTATCAACTTGCAAGTCTTTGGCATGTGGGAGGAAACCGGAGCACCCGGAGGAAACCCACGCAGACACAGGGAGAACTTACAAACTCCACACAGGCAGTACCCAGAATTGAACCCGGGTTGCTGGAGCTGTGAGGCTGCGGTGCTAACCACTGCGCCACTGTGCCGCCCGTATTGTGGAAACATTTATTTGGCTTCTTTTTTTGTATAAATGATGGAAGAATGCAGATATACTATAGGAAGATGTGAAACAACAGTCAATTGAAATAACGAGAAAAGAAACAGCTTCGAACTGCTTTTAATGAGAAAGGAAGCCAGTGGCCTGCTCAATTATTATCCTGGTGCTCCTATGGCTATCATTATCTCTCTTTCCAGCTTGGATTTGTATGCGTCAGATAGGTGGTGTCAATCACATTAATAATGGCTAGGCTTTGTCCCCTAATAGCCAGCCTCAGACTTGGTGCACTGGGTGAAAAGCACTGAGATATTGGACTGCTGTAGGACGAATGCATCATGGCTGCTACCAGGGTACTATGCAAACACTTGCATAATTCATAGATGATTGTCACATGCCATCTGCAGAGAGAGACTTAAACCCTTTCCTGTTGATAAAAGATCCTAGCTCTTCCTTAATTGCCACATGAATGTAATCAATAATATCATGGAATTCAGATACTGACAATTGTAGCAAATCCCCTTGCTCTGTAATGTTGACTGGTGGCGTCCATGGGGAACTTAATATCCTGGCTTGCCATTGTGAACTGAACACCCGTCATTTGTTGTATGTGGATCCAAAATGGCTATTCAAGTGCCATGCACCCTGCTGCAGCTGCAAAGGACACTGAAGCAAAATAATTTAGGACAACCATGACTTTGACAGTGACACAGACAGTGAGAGACTCATCAGATAGCACAGGATGTTGCAGCTTCTACTGCAGAAGGCTGCCTATGTCTGCTATTGTCTTCTGGGAAAATCTTAGTTATTCTACATATTTCTTCTTGATGAGCTAGTGATAACTAATTCTGCACCTGCACACAATCCGCCTCCTATGGGCACTCTGGCAGCAGCTACAACAGCTGCAGCATACTTTCCTTGCTGCTCCTGATTGTGCTTCTCTTGATCGTGCTTCTCTTCTTCCTCTGCCTATAATAGAATCAGTCTTATCCCATTTCTGCTCAGTCACTTTCCCTGAAAGCAAAGAATAAATTCTGCCAAATATTTCCCCAAAACGCTCTCTGTTTTATCAGCACTGAAGTTGTAAATCTGTCCATACCATTCAAACTAACAGTTTCAGCTGATTCTGGTGCTTAGTGCCAAGGATTGCTGACCACTACTTCTGTTTACCTACCAAAAATGGCATTCACAGCATAGGAGACTCCGATTTGCACAAGATTGTTAACTTACCATTGTGTTCAGGCACACAGCCAAGCCACCCAAGCTGAGGGCCCCAGGAAAATGGCACTGGCGCCAATGGAAACGAGGTGGTTATGTCAATCCTTGTGATTTCTGGTGCGCTTCCACCCTGTTTCAACCAGGTCAAAAGCATCAAAATTCACCCCCTCGTTTCTTTGTTGATGATTAAAAAAGAAAACAAAGATTGTTTATAGACAATGGATTACTATGTATTGAAAATTCCATTAAAAATATATCTCTTCTGAACCATTAAGCTTAAGGAATTTTTTTACACATATAAAAAAAAAGCATGGAAACTCTACATCAGCACTTTGGAGCCTCAAGGTATTTTCTGTATGTTTATGGAAAATAATATTTATTATAGACTGTATAAGTTAGCAAACCCACTAACAGTGTACTGCATGTTTCATTTCTGCAAACTGGTAGATACCAAAAGTGTCAAAGTGTCTACAACAATTAAAACTTGAATTTATATAGTGCATTTAAAGTAAGAAAACATCCCAAGGCGCTTCACAGGGATATTATAAAACAAAATACGACCCTGAGCCAAATAAGGAGATTGAGTTATATGACCAGATACTTGGTCAAAGAGATAGATTTTAAGGAGCACCTTAAAGGAGGAAAGTGAGGGAGAGACTCGGAGAGATTTAGGGAGGGAATTCCAGAGCTTAGTGCTAAGACAGCTGAAGGCATGGCTAACATTGGAGTGATAAAAATCAGGTCTCCTCAGGAAACCAGAATTGGAGAAGCGCACATAGTTTGGAGGATTGTGGGGTTGGAGGAGCTTAGAGATAGGGAGGAATGAGGCCACGGAGGGATTTGAAAACAAGGCTGAGAATTTTAAAATTGAGGTGTTGCTTATCCAGGAGCCAGTGTAGGTCAGCGAGCACAGGGGTGATGGATCAACGGTACTTGTTGTAAGGACATGGGCAGCAGAATTTTGGATGACTTCAAGTTTACAGATTGTAGAAGGTGGGAGGCCAGCTAGGAAAGCATTAGAACAGTCAAGTCTAGAGGTAACAACGGCATGGATGAGGGTTTCAGCAGCAAATGAGCTGAGGCCGGGGCAGAGTTGGGCGATGTTACAGAGGTGGAAATAGGCAGTCTTAGTGGTTGCACAAATATATGGTTTGAAAATCATCTCCGGGTCAAATATAACACCAAGATCTATCAGGAATCAGCTGCCACATCCAGCCATGTTTTTCTGCAGAAAATTTATACGTAAATTATTTAAGAGAACATTAAGACAAAAATTAGTCGAAGGATGGGAAAACGGTGATGGTGTGGTTAACTAATAACTTGAAGCCAGCTATGGAAGAGGTTGATGGCAGGATTATAGTGGGAGGCAAGACATCATAGTTCAAAAGTGTTAATGGGATTTTAGGTCACAATCTATTGTGTCTGTCTTCCCCACAAAGTTGTTAGCCACTCCTAGCATTCCCAATATTGCCAGATTCAGATCCCTCCAATGACTCAAAACTGCCTTCGCAATCCACTGGAATCAATCTCACTCTCTAGACTTCCCATGCACTCCCAGATCCTGCATTCAGATACATAGACTTAGTGAAGACCTTCCCCACTATTCCTTGAACCTTCCTTTCTAGTGCGTCCAGACCCTGTGACCTTCATCAAAATACTACTAGACCTTTGCCAGGCAGTTCCACATTCCTGGACTGCCTCAGTGCTGTAAAGTCAGCTTCTCTGGTAATACTATGGGCATAACATGCTTGTTCTTATAAAACCTATTATACTGTATGAGCAATGCAGTGGGAGAGCTGCCAATATGCAAAATAATATATGCATGCATGACATTTCTTACCCTAACTTTAGCTTCAGATTTCTCCCATAAAGGATTCATGATTCATATCACATCCTTCGTTCTGGAAGTAGCTCATCTGATGTTGAAAACCAGGTCAGAAGTCCAGCCCAAGTATGACTCTTTGAAGAAACAAGAGTGTAATAATATTAACAGGCACTCTACTTATGTGATATTTATTAACTAAAATATGCACTTTATTTAAATTAGAGACTAAACAACAATCTTAGCAGTGTAATTCATTTATCAGAACAGCACGCTTCAATTTTAAAAATTCATTTCATGGAATGTGGGCATCACTAGCCAGCTCAGCAATTGTTACCCATCACTAACTGCCCTTGAGAAGTTGGTGGTGAGCTGCCTTCTTGAACCATTGCAGTCCATCTGGTGCAGGTACACCCAGAGTGCTGCTGGGAGGAAGTTCCAGGATTTTGAGTGAGCAGCATTGAAGGAACAGTGATATATTTCCAAACCAGGATGGTGTATGCCTTGGAGGGGAACTTGTACGTGGTGGTGTTCCCACACGTCTGCTGTCCTTGTCCTTCTAGGTGATAAAGGTTGTGGATTTGGAGGGTGCTGTCTAAGGAGCCTTGGTGTGTTGCTGCAGTGCATCATGTAGATGGTACACATTGCTGCCACTGTGCAGCAGTGGTGGAGGGAGTGAATGTTGAAGGTGGTGGATGGGGTGCCGATCAAGCAGGCTGCTTTGTCCTAGATGGGGTCAAGCTTCTTGAGTGTTCATAGAGCCACACTCAACTAGGCAAGTGCAAAGTATTCCATCACACTCCTGACTTGTGTCTTGTAGATGGTGGACAGGGCTTGGGAAGTCAGGAGGTGGGTTGCTCGCAACAGAATTGCCAGGCTCTGACCTGCCCTTGCAGTGGCTGCTTTATTTTGGAGTAATTATTCTATAGCAACTGAATAGCTCAGGACCCCGTGAAAGACAACATTCAAGATTAACTTGCAAGTATATTGAGGGAGTAAAAGACCTAGGCAGCAAAATTGAATAAGGCCGTAAAATAAGGGTGAGTACCTGAATGCACGATTAACCTGTGCCCATTACTTCCATTGCAGACAACACACAAGCTTCATTTAAATGATTGCTGCGTGCAGCCAGCGATAAATGTGCTGTTGAGTAGCTGCACACCTCAGCAGGAGCACAAAATCATGTGAGGCTAGCACCACTTAAAGTGTGCCTGCACTACTTAAAACCAGTTTGCACCACTTAAAGGGGTGGTGCATGGCTGCAGCAGGAGTTAGAACTGGTTGCATAAGAGAGTGTGAGGAAGAATAATACTGAATAATGGCACAATATGGCACAGACTGGGCTTCAAGATTTTCCGATGGAGGCCTTGGTCAAGGAGGTGCAGAGTAGTGGCCAGGTGGCCCTCCAGGCAAACTCTTAGAAGGCAGTGGGAGCAGATAGCTGAGGTAGTCAAGGCCAGAAGTTTAGCCCGAGGACCTGGATGCAGTGCTACAAAAAAATTTAATGACTTCATCTGAGAGGCCATGGTTAGTAAATGCATCTTCAAATGTCATACCCTACCAACTGCACCACTATTAAATGCACCGCACCCACTTCATTCACCTAGCTACAAACAATCTCTATCAATCACGACTGAAACCCAACATTCGTTTCCCTCATCTCACCCTCACACACTTAGCACTGCCTCACAACCACATCTCACAGCTTGAATATAGTGCCAGCCACATCACCCAAATACATCGCACCACCTCCACTGACACACTTCACTTTCTCTTGCAGGACAAGGTGGTGCATAACCGGAGGCAGCAGGAGCTTACCGGCAGGGACAGGTGCACCTGCATGTCTTAACATCCATGAAGGAGACAGCGCTTTCCATTATTGGAGAGCCATGATAGGCCATGACCAGCAGCAGCACTAAACCAAATGAAAATCCTCCTTCTTGCATCCCAATTCACCCTCATCCCACAATCTCTTCTGATTTACAAGCTGCAGATGGTGCAAGCAAGCACCTCTTGCTTCCCCCGCCCCTTCCCACATCACAACACTATATTTGTGCCTTTCTCTTTTCAGATAGATATCCAAGAACTGCCACCTCTTGCACCCATGAGCTTAGAGACTGACACTGCATGTACAATACTGGATAGCTTAGAAGCAGCATCTGTACATGTTGAGGCACTAGGCTCAAGTGACCTCCGTCAGGGAGCAAGGGAGAACAAATACCAGCTCACTGGAGGTAAGGCCACACACTAGGTCTGCTGCAGAGGACTCAGATGAGGACATTGATGGTGTGGCCTATAGAAAAAGGCTGATAGGTATGCATGCTGAAATGATTGTTGCATTAGCAGGTCTACCAGATAGCTTGTTGTCACGGTCAAGGAGCATGGAGGAGTGAGAGACTAACTTGACATGGGGCTTTGCTCAGAGCTTGGAACTCCATCCTTTTTAGCATGGAGGTGGTGACCAACTCCAGAAGCACATTTACAGATCCAAACATGATGCAGCGTCTGATGACCGATATCTCAGCTTTCAGTGCAGCACAAGCAGAAGGCATTCCCAATGTCTGGCTGCTGCAATGCAAGCTCAGCTTCCTTCCACACAAGCTCACACTATATTATAATAACCACACGTCAAACAAATCTTAATTGGCTGTAAAGTGCATTGGGACATGAGGTCATGAAAAGCACGATATAAATGCAAGTCTTTTTACTGCCACCATAGCTGTGGATACCAGTGTGCAAAGGGGCTTGCAAGGTCTCACAGCAGCCAAACAATCTGTCCTTTAACACACCACAAGGATTGTTGAGAGGTTACCCCAGGAGACTGACAGTGACTCTGTGGAACATGAACCTGCTGTCTTCCCTCAGGATGACAGCATTTGTCCTCTGTTTACTCCACTCTGCTAATGCCCTTGCTATTGCCTGTCAACCAGCCAGCCCAGATTCCTTCGCCCATGGCATGTTTACAGTTAGCTATTGTTCCCTGTTCTTTATGCCCATTTCAAATGGTGCATATCACCTAATAAATTATTATGGATTAAGTTCATATATGAAAAACATTAAAAACTGGTACAGAATTAGTTTTGATCAAGAAAATAAAAGTGCAATTTCATTTAGAGTTTGAAATGAGAATTTCCCAGTTAATTGGATTAAAGAGTGAATTTATACAAACTCACATTTGTATACCTTCCATAATTATGGCTTTAGCAAAATAGACAGCCTTAATTTCTTGTGAAGATGCAATTACTCATACGATAAAATGGCCACAAATAAAATCATTCAATGGAATAAAAAACACAATCCTTATAACATGATGAAAAGGTATGTTCTTTCCTGTGCAGAGAGAAAGATATTGTTTTGCAACAATTATCTCCATAAGTCAGCTTCTATGGTTTGATTTACGTTTTCAGAACCAGAGTGTTACTCCAACTTACGAGAATAATATTTTTACACTAGCTAGTGATATTTTCAGTGAACCTGAAATGTAAATTGCAGAATGTTAAAGTACATATGAAAATAATTTTACATGCATGAAGCATGCCCTTTAAAGATAGATTAAATTAACAGCAAAATTTGATCGATTACTCCTTCATGTATACATTTTGTGTTCACTAGTTTTTCTGTTTTTGAATCATAAGAGTTAGTTCATTTTTCTTAATTTAAGTATGGAAAGATGTAATTCACTGCTTTAAAACTGAGGCTTATTCTAAGTGTAATTTTGTAGGTTATTTCATATTTAGAAATTTAAACTTTTCAAAATCTAAGCTTTACTTTAACAAATGCACATATATTGAAACTCTCCAAATTACCAATGGCAGAAAAGTTTCTACACTGCAGTGATTTGAATATCTTCTGGTCCCCTGGTATTATAGTAATAACAGCTTTCTTTGAATGGTGATTCACATAGGTGCTCTTTCAATACAATTTTACATGAACATATGAATTAGGAGCAGGAGTTGGCCACTCAGCCCCTTGAGCCTGCTCCGCCATTCAACAAGATCATAGCTGATCTGATGTAACCTAAACTCCACATTCCCACCTACTCCCAATAACCTGTCACCCTTTGCTTATCAAGAATGTATCGAACTCTGCCTTAAAAATATTCAAAGTCTCTGCTCCCACTGCCTTTTGAGGAAGATAGTTCCAAAGACTCACGACCCTCAGAGAAAAGATTTCTTCTCATTCGATGTCTTAAATGGGCGACCCCTTATTTTTAAACAGTGATCCCTAGTTCTAGATTCTCCCACAAGAGGAAACATTCTTTCCACATCCACCCTGTCAAGACCCCTCAGGATTTTATATGTTTCAATCAAGTTGTCTCCTACTCTTCTAAACTCCAGCGGATACAAGCCTAGCCTGTCCAACCTTTCCTCATAAGACAACCTGCTCATTCCAGGTATTCGTCTAGTAAACCTTCTCTGAACTGCTTCCAATGCATTTACATCTTTGCTTAAATAAGGAGACCAATACTGTACACAGTACTCCAGATGTGTTTTCGCCAATGCCCTGTATATCTGAAGCACAACCTCCCTACTTTTGTATTTAATTCCCCTCGCAATAAATGATAACATTCTATTAGCTTTCCGAATTACATGCCGTACCTGCATAGTAACCTTTTGCGATTCATGCACTAGGACACCCAGATCCCTCTGTATCTAGGAGCTCTGCAATCTTTCACCATTTAGATAATATGATTCTTTTTTATTCTTCCTGCCAATATGGACAATTACACATTTTTCCACATTATACTCCATGTCAGATCTTTGCCCACTCACTTGACCTATCTATATCCTTATGTCCTCTTCACAACTTACTTTCCTACCTATCTTTGTGTCATCAGCAAATTTAGCAACCAGACCTTTGGTCCTTTCATCCAAGTCATTTACATAAATTGTAAAAAGTTGATGCCCTAGCACTGAACCCTGCGGCACATCATTTGTTACATCTTGCCAACCAGAAAATGACCCATGTATGCATTTTCTCTGTTTCCTGTTAACTAGCCAATCTTCTATCCATGGCAAAATGTTATCCCCTCTTTTCCGCAATAACCTTTGATGTGGCACCTCATCAAATGTCTTCTGGAAATCTAAGTACAAAACATCCACTGGTTTCCCTTTATCCACAGCACATAGAACAAAGAACATTACAGCGCAGTACAGGCCCTTCAGCCCTCAATGTTGCGCCGACCTATGAAACCATCTGACCTACACTATTCCATTTTCATCCATATGTCTATCCAATGACCACTTAAATGCCCTTAAAGTTGGCGAGTCTACTACTGTTGCAGGCAGGGCGTTCCACGCCCCTACTACTCTCTGTGTAAAGAAGCTACCTCTGACATCTGTCCTATATCTATCACCCCTCAACTTAAAGCTATGTCCCCTCGTGTTTGCCATCACCATCCGAGGAAAAAGGCTCTCACTATCCACCCTGTCCAACCCTCTGATTATCTTATATGTCTCTATTAAGTCACCTCTTCTCCTCCTTCTCTCCAACGAAAACAACCTCAAGTCCCTCAGCCTTTCCTCGTAAGACCTTCCCTCCAAACCAGGCAACATCCTAGTAAATCTCCTCTGTACCTTTTCCAAAGCTTCCACATCCTTCCTGTAATGCGGTGACCAGAACTGCATGCAATACTCCAGGTGCGGCCGCACCAGAGTTCTGTACAGCTGCAGCATGACCTCGTGGCTCCTAAACTCGATCCCCCTACTAATAAAAGCTAACACACCATATGCCTTCTTAACAGCTCTATTAACCTGGGTGGCAACTTTCAGGGATTTATGTACCTGGACACCAAGATCTCTCTGCTCATCTACACTACCAAGAATCTTCCCATTAGCCCAGTATTCTGCAATCCTGTTACTCCTTCCGAAGTGAATCACCTCACACTTTTCCGCATTAAACTCCATTTGCCATCTCTCAGCCCAGCTCTGCAGCCTATCTATGTCCCTCTGTAACCTACAACATCCTTCGGCACTATCCACAACTCCACCGACCTTCGTGTCATCCGCAAATTTACTAACCCACCCTTCTACACCCTCATCCAGGTCATTTATAAAAATGACAAACAGCAGTGGCCCCAAAACAGATCCTTGCAGTACACCACTAGAAACTATACTCCAGGATGAACATTTACCATCAACCACCACACTCTGTCTTCTTTCAGCTAGCCAATTTCTGATCCAAAGCACTAATTCACCTTCAATCCCATATTTCTGTATTTTCTGCAATAGCCTACTGTGGGGAACTTTATCAAACGCCTTACTGAAATCCATATAGACCACATCCACGGCTTTACCCTCATCCACCTGTTTGGTCACCTTCTCGAAAAACTCAATAAGGTTTGTGAGGCACGACGTACCCTTCACAAAACCGTGCTGACTATCTCTAATGTACTTATTCTTTTCAAGATGATTATAAATCCTATCTCTTATAACCTTTTCCAACATTTTACCCACAACCGAAGTAAGGCTCACAGGTCTATAATTACCAGGGCTGTCTCTACTCCCCTTCTTGAACAAGGGGACAACATTTGCTATCCTCCAGTCTTCCGGCACTATTCCTGTTGACAATGACGACATAAAAATCAAGGACAAAGGCTCTGCAATCTCCTCCCTGGCTTCCCAGAGAATCCTAGGATAAATCCCATCTGGCCCAGGGGACTTATCTATTTTCACACTTTCCAAAATTGCTAACACCTCCTCCTTGTGAACCTCAATCCCATCTAGCCTCGTAGTCTGAATCTCAGTATTCTCCTCGACAACATTTTCTTTCTCCACTGTAAATACTGACGAAAAATATTCATTTAACACTTCCCCTATCTCCTCCGATTCCACACACAACTTCCCACTACTATCCTTGATTGGCCCTCACCTATCTCTAATCATTCTTTTATTCATGATATACCTATAGAAAGCCTTAGGGTTTTCTTTGATCCTATCCGCCAATGACTTCTCGTGTCCTCTCCTTGCTCTTCTTATCTCTCCCTTTAGATCCTTCCTGGCTAGCTTGTAACTCTCAAGCGCCCTAACTGAGCCTTCACGTCTCATCCTAACATTAGCCTTCTTCTTCCTCTTGACAAGCTCTTCAACTTCTTTAGTAATCCACAGCTCCCTCGCTCGACAACTTCCTCCCTGCCTGACAGGTACATACTTATCAAGGACACGCAGTAGCTGCTCCTTGAATAAGCTCCACATTTCGATTGTGCCCATCCCCTGCAGTTTCCTTCCCCATCCTACGCATCCTAAATCTTGCCTAATCGCATCATAATTTCCTTTCCCCCAGCTATAATTCTTGCCCTGCTGTATATGCCTGTCCCTGCCCATCGCTAAGGTAAACCTAACCGAATTGTGATCACTATCACCAAAGTGCTCACCAACTTCTAAATCTAACACCTGGCTGGGTTCATTACCCAGTACCAAATCCAACATGGCATCGCCCCTGGTTGGCCTGTCTACATACTGTGTCAGAAAACCCTCCTGCACACACTGGACAAAAACAGACCCATCCAAAGTACTCGAACTATAGTATTTCCAGTCAATATTTGGAAAGTTAAAGTCCCCCATAACCACTACCCTGTTACTCTCGCTCCTGTCAAGAATCATCTTTGCTATCCTTTCCTCTACATCTCTGGAACTATTTGGAGGTCTATAGAAAACTCCCAACAGGGTGACCTCTCCTCTCCTGTTTCTAACCTCGGCCCAGACTACCTCAGTAGACGAGTCCTCAAACGTCCTTTCTGTCGCTGTAATACTTTCCTTGATTAACAATGCCACACCCCCCCCTCTTTTACCATCTTCTCTGTTCTTAGTGAAACATCTAAATCCCGGAACCCGCAACATCCATTCCTGTCCCTGCTCTACCCATGTCTCTGAAATAGCCACAACATCGAGATCCCTGGTACCAACCCATGCTGCAAGCTCACCCACCTTATTCCAGATGCTCCTGGCGTTGAAGTAGACACATTTTAAACCAAGCTCTTGCTTGCCAGTGCCCTCTTGCGTCCTTATAACCTTATCCCTGACCTCACTACTCTCAACATCCTGCACACTGGAACTACAATTTAGGTTCCCATCCCCCTGCTGAATTAGTTTAAACCCCCCCGAAGAGCACTAGCAAATCTCCCCCCCAGGATATTGGTACCCCTCTGGTTCAGGTGAAGACCATCCTGTTTGTAGAGGTCCCACCTACCCCAGAAAGAGCCCCAATTATTCAGGAAACCAAAACCCTCCCTCCTACACCATCCCTGCAGCCACGTGTTCAACTCCTCTCTCTCCCTATTCCTCACTTCGCTAGCACGTGGCACGGGCAACAACCCAGAGATAACAACTCTGTTTGTTCTCGCTCTAAGCTTCCACCCTAGCTCCCTGAATTTCTGCCTTAAATCCCCATCTGTCAAAGAACTCCAATAAATTGGTTAAACATGATTACTCTGGGTGGGGAACTTCAATGTCTGTCACCAAGAGTGGTTCAGTTGCACCACTATTGACCGAGCTGGCCGAGTCCTAAAGGACATCGCTGCTAGACTGGGTATGCAGCAGGTGGTGAGGGAACCAACAAGAGGGAAAAACATACTTGACCTCATCCTCACCAATCTGCCTGCCTCAGATGCATCTGTCCATGACAGTATTGGTAGGAGCAACCACCACAGTCCTTGTGGAGACGAAGTTCCGCCTTCATCATGATGTGTGGCACAACCACCGTGCTAAAAGGGATAGATTTTGAACAGACCTAGCAATGCAAAACTGGGCATCCATGAGGCACTGTGGGCCATCAGCAGCAGCAGAATTGCACTCAATCACAATCTGTAACCTCATGGCCCGGCATATCCCCCACTCTATCATTACCATCAAGCCAGGAGATCAACCCTGGTTCAATGAAGAGTGCAGGAGGGCATGCCAGGGGCAGCACCAGGCACTGAAACAGGCCCTTCGGCCCACCGAGTCTGTGCCGACCATCAACCACCCATTTATACTAATCCTACACGACTTCCATATTCCTACCACATCCCCACCTGTCCCTATATTTCCCTACCACCTACCTATACTAGTGGCAATTTATAATGGCCAATTAACCTATCAATCAGCAAGTCTTTGGCATGTGGGAGGAAACCGGAGCACCCGGAGGAAACGCACGTAGACACAGGGAGAACTTGTAAACTCCACACAGGCAGTACCCAGAATTGAATCCGGGTCGCTGGAGCTGTGAGGTTGCGGTGCTAACCACTGCGCCACTGTGCCGCCCCTGCTTCTTCTTAATTAATTTATAGTTCCCCTCCTTATCGAACTCCTTCACTTACCAAACTCCCTTCTTCATACTGTGCCCTCCAGCAGCACTCAATGCAGACAAGCAGCACTGAGAGTCCCCTGAATTTATGTTCTGAAAACAATGTGTCAGCTTTGCTGGAGCTCTGCTAGAGCTCAGAAACCAGTTTAAGCTAGTTAAGCTAATTAACCAGCTACAGCTACTCAGAGCTTGTATACCCCTGTTTAAAACTGCAAGAAACTTAACTTGCCTCTTAACTTAAACAGTAATTTCAGTTAATTGCTAAATGTAATCAAAACTAGACTTTCAAGAGATTAACCCTTAAAATTCATTCATTTACCCAACTCCCTTCTTCACACTCTGTGCCCTCCGGCAGCACTCAGTGCATTTATTTCATTATTTTGTGGTAACCTCCATTTTTTAAAAACACTTTACAATTGTTCTAATATCATACATGATTTAGGAAATACTTGGCTCTATAGCAATGTATGGTAGCACAATCTGGTCGTTTTCTGTCTTCGTAACAAACAAAAGTCTATTCTTCTGTTCAGCTGAGGTTTATATAGTGCAACACGTGTTCTTCAATGTAAAATGTCCATACTTGAAAGAAAAGAGAGAGAGGGACATTAAAACATGAAACGCTGCATGAGTATTTCACATTTAAGAACTGTAACTTACACAGCTAAAAAAAATCTAGACTATTATAAACTCGAGAACAATTTCCATCTTATGGGTTTTAATGGATTTCCATTAATATTAAAACTGATATATTTCAACTACTTTTAACAAGTGCATAATCTGACTGGCCTTTCAAATTCTAGAAACCTACGATTCGTGTGTGAGATTCGACAGGTAACAACATTGGTGCAGTCGGGATATTCATCCTGAGTTCATTGTGAGGCCAATGTGGGGAGACCTAGAATGGTTGTCAAATGCAACCACTCAAATTGGTCCAAGTTTGATCATTGAGTTTTTTTTTCTTTGAGGATGTAGTTACGCTACAACTGTAGTGGTCTTGCTTTGCACTAACAATGCAGTTCTTCTATAATGCACTCTGAATTCAGAACCAAGGCCCAACCTGACACTAGACTGAAGCAGATTGAGACCCTGAAATAAAGCGAAAGACCAGAACTTCAGCATTGTTTGGATGATTGACTAGAGCTAAAAATACAATGCAACAGTCCCTTCATTCTGTATGGAAGTAGGACATGAACACAAATGCAACATTTTGGGAGCAAGAGTACTCCTCCAGGTCCAACAAAATTACAATGGCCCACCTGTAACAGAGATGCAGATCTGGCGTGGGATGTTGTGTCCCAAATTTTGCCCATTTTTGAGTGTAAAGTGGACTAATTTCTCTCCCAATGAATGCATTTTCTCTTTAGAACAAATGTAATAGAAAATATATTGTTCATATTTACCATTAAACATCCTGTAACTGCTGCTGGTGGTTGTTGATGTTCTCTTATCTTCACACTCTTCAATTGGAGGGAAGAGTGTGAAGTAGAGGAAAGAGTTGCAGGCTGATTCATCGTCTAACAGATTAAGACATGCATGCTTTATACCAGACAGGTTTGGTTGACTTACAGAGGGACAAAGGGGAGGTTTTAAGGGCTCCCATAATTTATACATGGAGGTATGGGTGAAGGGGAGGGCGTCATCCACATTCATTGAACACCAGTATCCCACTAGATGCCAAAATAGAATTCAGAGCACGAGCGCTGGTGTCTACTATTTGGGTTTATTTAGAGTGGAGTATGAACCCTGCACTTTCTGACTTGAAGATGGAAACACGATCAGTAAATCAAGCTACGCTTCAGAGTATGCAGGTGGTGAAAAGACTATATTTTATATGGTTTGAAGAAACAGTTTTCAAAGATGTCTGCAATGCATTCATCATTATAAGAGACAAAAAAGCAAAACCAATGGAAGCTCTAGATTACAAATAAAACATACTGATAACCAGCGTTGCCTAGAGCCTAAAAAAACTTAGGCGAGGCAGTGAAGTAGTGGTAATTGCACTGGATTAGTATCCAGAGCCCAGGCTAATACTCTGGGGACACGGGTTCGAACCCCACCATGGCAGATGGTGAAATTTGAATTTAATTAATAAATCTGGAATTAAGCGCGAGTCTAATGGTGACCATGAAACCATTGTCGATTGTTGGTTCACTAATGTCCTTTAGGGAAGGCAATCTGCTGTCCTCACCTGATCTGGCCTACATGTGCCTCGAGACCCACAGCAATGTGGTTGACTCTGAATTGCCCTCTGAAATGGCCTAGCAACCCACTCAGCTCAAGGGCAATGAGGGATGGGCAATAAATGCTGGCCTGGCCAGTGATGCCCACATCCCACAAATGAATAAAAAAAACTTAGGGGAGTAAAAGCCAACAAATCCCCAAGACCTGATGGCCTACATTCAAGGGTTCTAAAAGAGGTAGCTGGAGAGATAGTGAATGCACTGGTCATGATTTTCCAAAATTGCCTAGATTCTATAATGGTCCCAGCAGATTGGAAGTTAGAAAATGCAACACTGCTATTCAAGAAAGGAGAGGGAGAAAAGAGGGAACTACAGGCCAGTTAAGTCTGTAATCGTCAGGGAAATGCTGGAACCTATTATTAAGGAAATCTTAACAATGCACTTAGAAAATCATTGTCTGATCAGACAAAGTCAACATGGTTTTATGAAAGGAAAATTGTTTTTGACAAATTTATTAGAGATTTTTGAGGAGGTAGCTAGTAAGATAAATAAAGGGGAGCCAGTAGATGTAGTATACTTGGATTTCCAAACGGTATTTGATATAAGATGCCACACAAAATGTTAATACGCAAGGAAAGGGCTCATGGAGTTGGGGACAATATATTAACATGGATAGAGGATTGGTTAATGGACCAGAAGCAAAGAGTAGGGATATACGGGGCATTTTCAAAGTTGCAGGCTTTAACTAGTAGAGTACCACAAAGACCAGTGCTGGGGCCTAAGCTACTCACAATCTATATTCTAGGTCTCTTCATCTAACTCATTAATAATGTAGCTGGGTTTGCTGACAGTATAAAGCTAGGTGGAAATGTAAGCTCTGAGGAGGACAAAAGAGACTGCAAAGAGATATAGACAGGTTAAGTGTGTGGAGTATAAAAAGCAGAATATTTCTTTAAAACATGTGAAACTTCTAAACGTTGACGTTCAGAAGAACATGGGTGTATTCTTACAATGAACAAAAAGTTAGCATGCAGGTACAGCAAGCAATTAGAAATGCAAATAGCATGTTGGCCTTTATTGCAAGGGGATTGGAGTACAAGAATAAAGAAGGTTTGTTGCCATTGTATAGGGATTTGGTGAGACCATACCTGGAATACTGTGCACAGTTTTCGTCTCCATATCTAAGGAAGGATATATTTGTCTTGGAGGTAGTACAGTGAAGGTTCAGTAGATTGGCTCCTGGGGTGAGAGGATTGTCCTATGATGAGAGGCTAAGTAAGAAGAATGGAGTTTAGAAGAGTGAGAGGTGACCTCATTGAAACTTATAAGATTCTTCATGGACTTGACAGGGTAGACACAGAGGTTGTTTCCCCTGGCTGGGGAATCTAGAACACGGGGGCACAGTCTCAGGATAAAGGGTCAATCATTTAGGACTGAGATGAGGAGAAACTTCCTCACTCAAAGGATTGTGAATCATTGGAATTCTTTCTCCCAAAGGGTTAGCAATGCTCCATCATTGAATATATTTAAGGCTGAGATAGACAGATTTTTGGTCTCTCAGGGGATCAAAGGATATGGGGAACAGGCAGGAAAGTGGAGTTGCGGCAGAAGATCAGCCATGATCGTGTTGAATGGCAGAACAGACTAGAGGGGCTGTATGGTCTACTCTTGCTCCTATTTCTTAATGTTATGTTCATAAAAGGACAAAAGATGTTTCTGTCCAGGGTTAACTATCCAGTCACATTTATAATTTCTCCAAAGCTATTCTTCAGGAGAAAAACAAATTAATCTTGGAGTCTCCTTGCTTTTTTCACTGCGATTGGTGCTGAAAAAGTGATCAATGTGTTGAGGTTAGATGTGATATATTCTCACACTTTTTGCCAAAGAAATTCATGTCACTACTTGTTTAATTTACAGGAGGGGGAAGAAAGGAGACAAAGGTACGACGAGAATCCCGGTGGCATCAGTATTCTGAGCAGCTTTATCGCTGAAGAGAACAGATGCATGGCTAAAGCATTTTTTTTTACTTTGTAGCCTATGCAGTGCTGGCAAAAATGTAATTTCAAGGCAACATTTAATATATAAACTGGTTTGCCTAGCTATAGCTTCTATGTTTGTTACAGCCTATAAAATAGTAAACTCAACTGACTGTTCTTAAAGTAGTTCTAAAAATTCCGTAAATTTAAAACACTGATTTTGTTTTGCAAATTTTCCACAATAAATCTTATGAACTCCTGATAGTACTTATAGAAATACAAGAATAGTGTGGCGTGATCACTCTGGGTTGTGTGTCATGCATTATGTAACTGTGTTTAGCTGACATTATGAATCACAAATAATGAAATTGTCAACCTCCCTTTCAATAAAAATGCTGTGCTGTAGAATACATCTCTGTATGCTCAAGAACAACAAATGCAAAGGTCTTTTCACAAAAGCAGTAAATAAAACTAACAAATTTGAAATTCTTGTCAACTTGAGGATTTCTGAAGATTTAAAATTTGACTATGAAAAGAAGAACAATTTCAAGATAAATTGTTTATTCATTCTGTGACCAACCAAAATACATCACAGAGACTGTTTTAACTGATTCAAATAATTAAAGAAGCAAGTGCCCTTTCAGCTCTTTAACTATCAATAAAAGCCACTTGGCAAAACAACCAAGAAATTCCAAAGTTGGCTATATTTTGCTCCCAAAAAAGAACAATTTGAGTAGAGTTTTCTCCAGATAATGGTGGTAGGAGTAACTGTATCTCTAGCTGATAACTAATATTATTTATCAGAAAGGAAACATTACACATTTAATGGAAAACAGTGAAGTGGAGTCTTCCACCATTCCCCGAACTAGACATCAAGTGGATTGGACGGAATGCATGGCCAGCTTCCCAACAGCTCTGGTGTGAGGTTTATTCCGTTTTGAGGACCGAACTTCATTAGCATTGGGCTGCTGCTGAAAATCAAATGTCAGCTGGCTCAGGGCTGCTGCAATACTGGATGGTCCAGCTGACTGCTTTGATGCAAGAAGGGAAGGAAGCCCCAATCTCTGCAAGTGGGGATGGGGAGAAAAAGTGCCAGGGCTCTAGCAGTCCAGGCTGGTTTTGTGAGATCGTGATGAGCAAAGATGAAAAAATGAACAGGAACTTACCTTTGGGATCCTCTTTGGCCATACTGTTGGCTAATACAGGTCAGAGCGTGCATGACACCTGCTTAGTCCAGTTCAGACCAAGAATGGCAATCGGGATCTCTAGTAGGTTATAGGATCCCAATTAGCATTTTCGATGACCCTACCACCCAAATTGGGGACCCATCCAGCTGCCCAGTCATTAGATTATCACAGCCACAACAACATCGGGGCAGTAGAACACTGCCCACCATTTCTGGGCTGCTCGTTGCTGCTTGGTGGGAGGTCTGAAAAGTCAGCCCTGTGATTCTTTTCGGTTGGTCTGCAGTGGTGTATATTTCAAATACACACTGTCCCAGACAGATATGGTTTTGACATAGTTTTACTAAACTGGTTGGGAAGCAAGAATGCCAGCCTTCAGCCCTCCCCTCATCTCCCACCCTCGTGGGACTAACAAGAGATTGAATGTGAACATTCTCCGCAGACCGTCAGTCACATACTCATCAATAGACTACCAGAATATACAGATGTATCCTTCCTTCCCTGTTAAAACATCAGATGCAGTCCTTCTAGAAGAATACACACATCCCCATGAAATCCTGAGTGATCAGATGTATGCTCCTTGACTACACCATCTGAGAACAAATATAATTATGATACCCACAGTCGATCTAAAAGGGATCTTTAAAAAATAAATCAGGTAAGCTACCAACTTCTGAAACTATGGGCTGATTTTCTTAATTGCAATACCTGGAGAATGCTTAGTTCCCAGCAGTAAAAAGGAAAAAACGAAAAAGGGGCAGAACTCTGCAACAGTAAGTCTGCTAGTCCCACAGTCCTGCCCTTTCCCCATAATCCAGCAATATTTTTTCTCTCCAGGTGATTATCCAATCACTTTTAAAAGCCACAACTGAATCTGCCTCCACCACACTCTCAGGTAGTGCATTCCAGAACCTAAGCACTGACTGTGTAAAAAAGCTTTTCCTCATGTCACCGTTGCTCCTTTTGCCAATCACATTAAATTGGTGTTGTCTGGTTCTCGACCCTTCCGTCAACGGGAATAGTTTCTCCCTATCTACTCTGTCCAGACCCTTCATGATTTTGAACAGCTATCAAATCTCCTCTCAGCTTTCTCTTCTCTAAAGAGGACAGCATCAGCTTCTCCAATCTATCCAAGTAACTTAGGTCCCTCATCCCTGGAACCATTCTTGTAAATCTTTACTGCACCCTTTCGAAAGCCTTCACATCCTTCCTAAAGTGTGGTACCCAGAACTGGACACAATACTCCAGTCGAGGCTGAAACAATATTTTATGAAGGTTCATCGTAACTTCCTTGCTTTTGTATTCTATGACTATTTATATAGCCCAGGATCCCATAAGCATTTTAAACGACTTTCTCAACCTGCCCTGCCACTTTCAAGGATTGTGCACATATACCTCCAGGTCTCTCTGTTCTGACACCCCCTTTCAAATGGCACGCTATAGATTATTTTGCATCTGCCTGTTCTTCCTACCAAAATGCATCACTTCATAGTTCACTGAATTAAATTGCCATCTGCTACGTGCTCGCCCATTCCACCAGCCTATGTCCTCTTGCACTGTATACCTTCCTCCGATCTGAAAAGCAACCATTTACCACTGTGGTTCCTGTCACTCAGCCAACTTTGTATCCAGGCTGCCACTATCCCTTTTATTTCATGGGCTTCAACTTTGCTGACAAGTCGATTATGTGGCACTTTATTAAATGCCTTTTGGAAGTTCATGTACACCACATCAATCACATTACCCACATCAACCATGTAAGTGATTTTCCTTCAACAAATCTGTGCTGGATTTCCTTAATTAATCCAGACTTATCCAAGTGTATTAATTTTGTCCCTGATTACCATTTCAAAAGGTTTTCCCGCCACTGAGTCTAAACTTACTGGCCTGTAGTTGCTGGGTTTATCCTTACACCCTTGTTCAAAAAAGGGTGTAACATTTGCAATTCTCCCCCCCATCCCCCCCCCCATCAATCTAAGGAGGATTGGAAGATTATAGCCAGTACCTCTGCAATTTCCACCCTTACTTACCTCAGTATCCTCAGATGCATCCCATACAGTCCTGGTGACTTAACAACTTTAAGAACAGCCAGCCTTTCTAATAGTGCCTCTTTATCAATTGTTAGCTCATCCAGTATCTCGACTACTTCCTCATTTACTATGATTTTGACTGCATGTGTCTTTACCAAGGAAGAAGATACCAAGAACTCATTTTGTACCTCATTCATGCCCTCTACCTCTATGTATATGTCCCCTTTTAGGCCCCTAATCTGCCCACCTTCTCGCATGGAGAAGCATTTTGGATTCCCTTTTATGTTAGCTTCCAGTCTCTATTCATAGTCTCTCTTTGCCTCTCTGATTTTCTTTTTCACTTACCCTCTGAACTTTCTATATTCAGTCTGTTTCTCATTTGTATCATCAACCTGACATCTCTCATACACCTTTTTCTGCTTTATATTACTCTCCATCTCTTTCGTCATTCGGGGAGCTCTGACTTTAGTTGGCCTACCCTTCCTCCTTGTGGAACATATCTTGACTGTCCATCTCCTCTTTAAAAGCAGCTCATTGTTCAGTTACAGTTTTGCCTGTCAATCTATGATTCCAATTTACCTGCGGTGGATCCGCTCTCATCCCTCTGAAATTAGCCCTCCCCAAATTAAGTAGTTCTACTCTACATTGCTCCTTGCCCTTTTCCATAAATAACCTAAAGCTTATGATACTATCCCCTAAATGTTCCCCTAACATTTGATTCACTTGACCTACCTCAGTCATCAGAACCAGATTAGGAAATGCCTCCTTCCTCATTGGGCCAGAAACATACTGATCAGTAAAATTCTCCTGAATGGACTTCAGAAACTCTTCCCTCCCTTTACACTATTACTACCCCAGTCTATATTAGAATAATCAAAATCCATTATCACTACTCTATAGTTTATGCGGCTCTCTACTTTCTTTGCAAATTTTCTCCTCTACTATTTGGTGGCCTATGGAATATATCCAGTAGTGTAATGGTACCTCGACTGTTTTTCAACTTCTCAACCAAACAGATTCTGTCCTTGACCTGTCTGGAACATCCTCTCTCTCCAGCACTGCAATATCCTGCTTAACTAATACTGTCACCGCACCTGATTTCTTTCCTTTCCCATCTTTCCTGAACGCCCTGTATCCAGGAATATTTAGTGTCCAGTCCTGCCCTTTTTTAAGTCAGATCTCTGTACTGCCACAACATCATATTCCCATGTAGCTAGCTATCTGTGCCTGCAACTCACCAACCTTATTTTCAAAGCTTCGTGTGTTTACATACATGCACTGTAAATCTAATTTAGACCTCTTAGTCTAGTCCCACCTAACACCCTACTATTTCTTACTCTAGTGCTATCTGTCTCTCCCAATCCTTCTTGCACCTTGTTTCTCCCTTCCAATGCTACATCATGGTGCCCATCCCCCTGCCAAGTTAGTTTAACCCTTCCCCAACAGCACTAGCAAACTGCCCCATGAGGACATTGATTCCGGTTCTGTTTAGTCGCAACCCGTCCAGCCTAAACAGGTCCCACTGCCCCAAAACTGGTCCCAACGTCCCAGCAATTTAAAGCCCTCCCCCTCATGCACCATTTCTCAAGTCATGCATTCATCTGCTCAACCCTCCTATTTCTACACTCACCACAGCGTGGAAATGGCAGTTGTCGTACACAGTCATGTTTTATGTACTCTTTACATTGCACTTCCTTGCTACTTTGAGCCATAATGAAAAATACAGTTGCTAATAGAGCATGGCTACCCGACCTGAACCCAACGGGACCCGACGACATGCGTTGGGTTCGGGTCAGACACACTCTGTCATCACCTCCGGTAAGTAGCTCCAATGTTAATGTACTTTTGGACTAGAAAGGTTGTTTAGTTACAGTTTTTTTAAGCTTGTGCAGATAAGTAACAAAGTGAAAAACTGAAGATAGGTTAACTGATGGTCGGGTCGGGTCAGGCGCGGGAAAAAAAATGAAAGGACTCGGGCCAGGTCGGATGTGGTTCTGTTGGGCTCGGGTCGCGTTGCGTTTCATTTGCAGACCCGAGCCGGCCTTCAGTTGCTAAATAAATATAGCAAAGTATGTTAAAAATAGTATCACTTTTCACTTTGAAACAAATGTCAAGTCATTATTCATCGGTGTAAAGTAAAATGAGACTAATGGCTAAGGTATCAAATATTAATAGTGGCTATAATGGCAAAGTGTATTAATTATGCCTCTTGAGGTGCAAGAATTCATTACAGTAATTTCAGTTCTATCTCTACAGTCTCTTTAGCCCTAATGTGTTCTTTGATGTATAATACAGGAGAATGTAGTTACTAATATCAAATAATAATAAAAACAAGAAATGCTGGAAGGTTCTGATGAAAGGTCACTGACCTGAAACGTTAACTCTGCTTCTCTCTCCACAGATGCTGCCAGACCTGCTGAGTATTTCCAGCATTTCTTGTTTTTATTTCAGATTTCCAGCATCTGCAGTATTTTGCTTTTTATTAGAAAGTAGTTATTTTTCAATTCATTTCCAATCTATTTTTGGTTTATACTATTGATAGAAGTACCACAGATGAAATTACAGTTTACGTACAGATTGAAAAACTGTATTTTCAGTATAATGTTAATAACATTTAATAAACTGTTGCAGCAGTCTCATACAGGCTACTTCACTTAGCCTTCCTACCATTCAACATGCTGTTGCTTGGAAAATACAAATCTACAATTAACTCTGTTATAGACTGAAAGAAGAAACTTTACTTCAATTAAAATTATGAATCCTCTGAAAGCCCATTGATCATTTAATTCGGTTTTGCTTCAATTGTATTCTTTTGGGCCTCCTTATCTCGAGAGACAATGGATACGCGCCTGGAGGTGGTCAGTGGTCTGTGAAGCAGCGCCTGGAGTGGCTATAAAGGCCAATTCCAGAGTGACAGGCTCTTCCACAGGTGCTGCAGAGAAATTTGTTTGTCGGGGCTGTTGCACAGTTGGCTCTCCCCTTGCGCCTCTGTCTTTTTTCCTGCCAACTACTAAGTCTCTTCGACTCGCCACATTTTAGCCCTGTCTTTATGGCTGCCCGCCAGCTCTGGCGAACGCTGGCAACTGACTCCCACGACTGGTGATCAATGTCACAGGATTTCATGTCGCGTTTGCAGACGTCTTTATAGCGGAGACATCGATGGCCGGTGGGTCTGATACCAGTGGCGAGCTCGCTGTACAATGTGTCTTTGGGGATCCTGCCATCTTCCATGCGGCTCACATGGCCAAGCCATCTCAAGCGCCGCTGACTCAGTAGTGTGTATAAGCTGGGGATGTTGGCCACCTCGAGGATTCCTGTGTTGGAGATACGGTCCTGCCACCTGATGCCAAGTATTCTCTGGAGGCAGCGAAGATGGAATGAATTGAGACGTTGCTCTTGGCTGACATACGTTGTCCAGGCCTCGCTGCCACAGAGCAAGGTACTGAGGACACAGGCCTGATACACTCGGACTTTTGTGTTCCGTGTCAGTACGCCATTTTCCCACACTCTCTTGGCCAGTCTGGATTGTATAATGATTATATAATATATTATATAATGATTATATAATCATTATACAATTGTTATACAATCAAAGGTTCCATGCGGACAATCTATTTTAAGAATATAGTACTGTCTATTGCTTTCTTTTTCAGTTGTGATGAACTTGCAGTATAAATAGCTCTGCCACTATAGGAAGTTCAATATACACAAGTAAACATTAACAGTTCATTCATGTTTAGTACTATATGACCTGTCTGTGCTACAGTGTCAATGATCTGTGTACATGGACCTCTAAATCCCCACTGTTCCTAGCTTTTCATTATTTAACACTCACATCTAATCCTTTTTTTTGGCCCAAAATGGATGAGGTCACACTTAGCTGTGTTGAAATCCAAATGCCACAGTTTCGCTCAACAACTTAATATATCAATGTCTCTGCAATTTTCAGCTCATGTCCACACTACTTGTACTACCAATCTTTGCGTCATCAGCAAACTTGGATATATGGCTCTTGATTATGCTATCTAAGTCAGGGGTTCGCAGGAAAGATTCAAGGGGTCCACTGCTTTGCATCTTCTCCCAAAACCAGCAATCTAGCCCCCAAATCAGCTCAACACTTACCGACTACTGATCAGCAGCCTTCAGAGTCAGCTGCTAGACTGGGTCAGTGGCAGGTGGTGAAGGAACCAGCAAGAGGGAAAAACATACTTGACCTCATCCTCGTCAATCTGCCTGCTGCAGATGCATCTGTCCATGACAGTATTGGTAGGAGTGACAAGCGCACAGTCCTTGTGGAGACAAAATCTCGCCTTCACATGGATGATATCCTCAATCACGTTGTGTGGCACAACCACCGTGCTAAATAGGATTGATTTTGAACAGATCTAGCAATGCAAAACTGGGCATCCATGAGCGCTGTGGGCCATCAGCAGCAGAATTGTACTCAACCACAATCTGTAACCTCATGGCCCAGCGTATCCCCCACTCTACCATTACCACCAACCCGGGGGACCAACCCTGGTTCAAAGAAGAGTGCAGGAGGGCATGCCAGGAGCAGCACCAGGCATACCTCAAAATGAGGTATCAACCTGGTGAAGCTACAACACAGGACTACTTGCGTGCCAAACTGCGTAAGCAGCATGCGATAAGAGCTAAGCGATCCCATAACCAACGGATCAGATCTAACCTCTGCAATCCTGCCACATTCAGCCATGAATGGTGGTGGATAATTAAACAGCGAACTGGAAGAGGTAGCTCCACAAATATCCCCATCTTCAATGATGGGGGAGCCCAGCACATCAGGGCGAAAGATAAGGCTGAAGCATTTGCAACAATCTTCATCCAGAAATGCCGAGTTGATGATCCATCTCGGTCTCCTCTCAAAGTCTCCAGCATCACAGATGCCAGACTTCAGCCAATTCGACTCACACTGCATGATATCAAGAAACGAATGAAGGCACTGGATACTGCAAAGGTTATGGGCCTTGACAATATTCTGGCAATAGGACTGAAGACCTGTGCTCCAGAACATGCCGCGCCCCTAGCCAAGCTGTTCCAATACATCTACAACACTGGCATCTACCCGGCAATGTGAAAAATTGCCCAGGTATGTCCTGTACACAAAATGCAGGACAAGTCCAACCCAGCCAATTACCACCCCATCAGACTACTCTCAATCATCAGCAAAGTGATGGAAGGTGTCATCAAGCGCTATCAAGCGGCACTTGCTTAGCAATAACCTGCTCAGTGACACTCAGTTTGGGTTCCTCCAGGGCCACTCAGCTCCTGACCTCATTACAGCCTTGGTTCAAACATGGACAAAAGAGCTGAACTCAAGAGGTGAGGTTTTAGTTTTAGTTTAGTTTAGAGATACAGCACTGAAACAGGCCCTTCGGCCCACCGAGTCTGTGCCGACCATCAACCACCCATTTATACTAATCCTACACTAATTCCATATTCCTACCACATCCCCACCTGTCCCTATATTTCCCTACCACCTACCTATACTATGGGCAATTTATAAAGGCCAATTAACCTATCAACCTGCAAGTCTTTTGGCATGTGGGAGGAAACCGGAGCACCCGGAGGAAACCCACGCATACACAGGGAGAACTTGCAAACTCCACACAGGCAGTACCCAGAATTGAACCCGGGTCGCTGGAGCTGTGAGGCTGCGGTGCTAACCACTGCGCCACTGTGCAGGTGAGGTGAGAGTTACTGCCCTTGACATCAAGGCAGCATTTGACCGAGTATGGCATCAAGGAGTCCTAGCAGGAGGAAAACTCTCCGCTGGTTGGAGTCATACCTAGCACAAAGGAAGATGGTTGTGGTTGTTGGAGGTCAATCATTTCAGCTCCAGGACATCACTGCTGCAGTTCCTCAGGATAGTGTCCTAGGTCCAAACATCTTCAGCTACTTCATCAATGACCTTCCTTCAATCATAAGGTCAGAAGTGGGGATGTTCGCTGATGATTGTACTATGTTCAGTACCATTCACGACTCCTCAGATACTGAAGCAGTCCGTGTAGAAATGCAGCAAGACCTGGACAATATCCAGGCTTGGGCTGATAAGTGGCAAGTACCATTCGCGCCACACAAGTGCCAGGTAATGACATCTCCAATAAGACAGAATCTAATCAACTCCCCCTTGACATTCAATGGCATTACCATCATTGAATCCCCCACTATCAACATCCTCGGGGTCACCATTGACCAGAAACTGAATTGGAGTAGCCATATAAATACCGTGGCTACAAGAGCTGGTCAGAGGCTTGGAATCCTGAGGCGAGTAACTCTTGTCCACCATCTACAAAGCAGAAGTCAGGAGTGTGATGGAATACTCTCCACTTGCCTGGATGGGTGCAGCTCCAACAACACTCCAGAAGCTCAACACCATCCAGGACAAAGCAGCCAGTTGAGTGGCATCCCATCCACAAACATTCACTCCCTCCACCACCGACGCACAGTGGCAGCAGTGTGTACCATCCACAAGATGTACTGCAGCATGCACCAAGGCTCCTTAGACTGCACCTTCCAAACCCCCAACCTCTACCAACTAGAAGAACAAGGGCAGCAAATGCAAGGGACAACCACCATCTGCAAGTTCCCCTCCAAGTCACACACCAACCAGCCTTGGAACTATATCGCCGTTCCTTCACTGTTACTAGGTCAAATTCCTGGAACTCCCTTCCTAACAGCACAGGTGTCCCTACCTCACAAGGACTGTAGCAGTTCATGAAGGCAGCTCACCACCACCTTCTCAAGGGCAATTAGGGATGGGCAATAAACACTGGCCTAGCCAGTGACGCCCACATCCCATCAATGAATTTTTAAAAAGCTCCATGTGACATCCTGACCCTTCTCCTCACTCTCATCAGCCAGCAATACATTTACAAAGTTCAATATTAAAACTAAACTGTGAACAATATTTTAACACATTTTTCACTGTTTAGATCTAATAATTTTTTTTCTGACTGCATGATGTTTGATTTATTATCATTCTCTCTCAACACTCCTTCCCTATCCTTCCCTGCTGTGCTTCCGGATGGCGTGAGCTGACCTTTCTGTTTGAATTATCAGCATGCGTGGGGATACATGTTTCAACAGTGAGGGCTGAGGGTGCTGGAGGCTGTGAAAGTGAAACCAGTGGAAGTGTTGATCACATTTAGTACAACTTACTTATGCTAAGTTGAATTTTCAGCAATGGCATCAATGAAAGCAAAGCCAGGATGAACATTGACCATGAAGTGTGCTTGTATTTGTCGAAGATACCTTCATTTCTTGACAGAATTGTTGCTCAGCACCAGCAACGTTTCACATTAAGTAAAAGAAAAGTTTAGTCGTACATTTAATTTTTATGCAGAAAAAAAATACTTGTGTTGTGTTACAGGTGGTCCATGGAATTTTTAGTAACGCTAGACAGGGTCCATCAAAGCAAAAAGGTTGAGAAAACCTTATGCAAGTCATTAACCAATATAGTGGCCAGAATTTTACCGCCCCAACCGAGTGGGCTGGTGGCGGGTTGGGGGGGTGGTGGTGGTGGTGCGAAAATTGAGTAAAAGACGGGGTGGGCGTTTCCCGATCTCCTCCCGCCCCCGCTGCAATTTTACATGGGGCGGTGGAAACGGTCCACCCACCCCTGGCCAATCAAGGCCCTTAAGTGGTCAATTAACTGGCACTTAACGTCCTCCTCCCGCCACCGCGGGTATTTTACCCTCAGCGACTGGACGACAAAGGCTTCAAGAACTCCACCTGGTAAAACAGGTGGCCCTCTTGCGGGCTGGGGGCTGCCCTCTTGATGAGGCACCCTGTGCCCCATGGAGGGGTGCTCCCAAAGCCCCAACCGCCCCCAACGCACAACACTCCCACAGACCACCCCCCTGCCCCTAACCGACCCCCCCTTGCCTCTCCGAGGCCTGACCAATTGTCCCAGGCGAGGCCCCATAAACTTACCGTAGTTCTGGGATCATCCTTCCTCTTGCTGTGATGTCTGTGTGTAGTCTCAGGAGTGGCCACCGCTCCCGGTGATGCTGCTGGGACTAAGAGCTGCCGGCCCACTGATTGGGACTTCCTGCCTCAAGGAGCTAGAAGTCCCGCCCAAGACCAATTAAAGGCCTGGGGGAGTGAAAAATCCTGGCCTGGTTCTCCAGGTGGAAGCAGGCTCGCCATTGACTTTTTGGTCTGTGGACGGGTCCTCCCGCCCAACATAGAATCCCAGCCAGTGAGTATTTGAGGCACCAGCACAGAACCTGTTGTTGGGGAAGCTGGACTTCTTTTGTCCAATATCTCAAATAGGTGCAGAAGCCATATTATGATATGACATCCATACAAATGATATATAGCTCCCATATGCTGCACAACTGATAAATGTCTCAACCTTTTCATGGTATGTATTATACTTGCAAAAAGAAATAAACCACAAAACATAAAAGATTGCAAGTGCATAGTGACAAATCCAACAACTTAAATGCTATAATTAATCTTTAATCTTTAATACTTATTACAAAATGTTGTCACTATTACTGAGATCTAGAGATTATTGTGGATAAATCTATGGAACCTGTATTAACATGAAGTACCAAGGGAAATAAAATACTATGTAGCAGAGAAATAAAGTTCAAATTTAAGGAACTGTATTTTTGGTCAAATTATGTGCAATGATCACAGGAAGGATATTATGAGGTAGATTTTCAACTTGTTGCCCAGGTGTAAAACTGGCATTGTAGATTCACCACCTGTTATAGAAACTATCCGATTTTCATTCCCAATATATCTCAGTGTGATAAGTGGAAGTCAAGAAAGATTTATGTAGTTTATTGTAAAGCTAGTTGCTGCCAATCAAACCCATGTAAGCCTCAGTCTATTTCAAAGCTAAGATGGGCAAAAAGGAAGTGTGTGGTTTATTCCTCTTATTTGCAAGGACCTTGAAGGGATCTAAGGTTCCTGGAAGTCATTTTAATTTAACCCCTCCACCTTGGAAAGACCATCTCGAGACGATCTAATTGCTATTTGCTGTTTGGTGTACTATACCAAACTCTCTTCTTGCTCTAAATAAAGTACTCAACTGTTACTGATTTGTTTGAGACTTTCCCAGATCTTTCTGCAAGGATACTCCAGGTTGTCAGTTGCAATTTGCAACAGACATTTCAGGAGAAGCCTTACAGATAAAAGTAACTACTGCTACTATGTGGCTTTGTCTGTCTAATAGTGCCATCCTTACTTCATGATTCTCATTTCTTCAATGTCCAAACAGACCGAGGCATACATGGGTTACTTGGCGACGAATTTTACAAAAACTACCAAGGTCTTTCTTGACTTTCACTTATCACATGGAGACATTTTATTTTTATTTTATTTAGAGATACCGCACTGAAACAGGCCCTTTGGCCCACCGAGTCTGTGCCGACCAACAACCACCCATTTATACTAACCCTACAGTAATCCCATATTCCCTACCACCTACCTACACTAGGGGCAATTTACAATGGCCAATTTACCTATCACCTGCAAGTCTTTGGCTGTGGGAGGAAACCGGAGCACCCGGCGAAAACCCACACGGTCACAGGGAGAACTTGCAAACTCCGCACAGGCAGTACCCAGAATATTAGAAATGAAAATCAGATAGATTCTATTAACAGGTGATGAGTCTGCAATGCCAGTTTTACACCTGGGCAGCAAGTTGAAAATCTACCTCATAATATCCTTCCTGTGATCATTGCAATGAAGGAGACGTTAGATTCCAAAACATTCCAAATAATCAAAAAATTGGCTGTTCCCTCTGGGTAGCCAAGACTCTTTCTATTGCTGGTGCCTGACATCCTGGCCTCCTACCTCTGTGGCAATCCCAGAACTTTATTCTTTAAGTATGAGATTTTTTTTTTAAAAATCGTTCATGGGATGTGGGCATCGCTGGCTAGGCCAGCATTTATTGCCCATCACTAATTGTCTTCAAGAAGGTGGTGGTGAGCTGCCTTCTTGAACCGCTGCAGTCCATGTGAGGTAGATACACCCACAGTGCTGTTAGGAAGGGAGTCCCACGATTTTGACCTAGTGACAGTGAAGGAATGACAATATAGTTCCAAGTCAGGATGGTGTGAGACTTGGAGGGGAACTTGCAGGTGGTGGTGTTCCCATGCATTTGTTGCCCTTGTCCTTCTAGTTGGTAGAGGTCGCGGGTTTGGAAGCTGCTGTCTAAGGAGCCTTGGTGCTTTGCTGTAGTGCATCTTGTAGATGGTACACACTGCTGCCACTGTTTAAATAACCTGCCTTTGCCTTGACGTGCTAAATCAGCTCATTGGGTGCAGGCTTGCACAGTGGGAGATAGGTCCAATTTTCGTGATCTTTGCCCACAGTGGATGTCCATTACTTAGATGTTAAGGTTAGGTAAAGCAGGGTAGACACCCATTACACAGATTCTTTAACCCTTTCTATTACCCAAGGATTTCTGGGGCTTTACGTTTGGAGCATGCTCAACAAACTCATGAAAAGACTATGGTGTGTCCCCACCTCATTTTCTGTACTGCATGGCCATGGTTTGCTCAAACACAGGGACGCAATAAAGAGGACATATATAATTTTTCTTTATATTGTCATTAGAGCAGAGAGTGCAGATGAATTTTCAGTGCTCAATGGGGGCAAACAGGGAAGTGGGTGGGCATGGCATTTCGTGCTGCCGACTAGCGGCTTCCCGCACCAGCCCTCCCGAACTATTTTCCCAGAGGCAGGTTGGGGTGGGGGCTAGTGGCGGCAGGCTACCCTCCCGCAAGCAGACAGTCAATTCAGCTTGTTAAAGGCCTATTAAGGCCAATTGTCAGAGGCCGACTGCAAAATTCCAGTCGGCCTCCTGGTCCCCAGAGGCGTTGGGGAACCATGTAGCTCCCTGGAGGTGGCCTCCTGGTGGCAGACTGGGGGGATCTGTGCTCCAAGCAAGCTTTGAGCCCTCTCCGCCCTGCCTTGCTCCAGCTGCAGGCTGCCCCATGGAGGACCTTCCCTTCCATAATGGTGGCCCGACTGCTAAGGGCATTTTTTAATTTCAAATTTTAAAAATTTGGGGAGGGGGCTCCCCTATCTTGGGATGCCCCCTCTCTCACTTACCTGAAAAGGTAACCTGCAACTTCTTCAGTGCTGGAGGGCCTCCTATTGGTCCTCCAGCTTTGAGAACCTGCCCACCGTCCTTAATTGGATGGCGAGCCTGCCTCTGGCCATTAATTGGCTAATTCAGGAAAAAGAAAATCACAGGTTGGTGACTGTTGCCCCCAAAGTGCAGGCTTCTGACCCCCATCGGACCTTGCCATTGGGGTCCTGAAGCACACAGGGAAAATTCCTGCCCGAGGTTTGTTTGTTTCCCTCCAATTGTGAGAGGTAATGACATTCTTCCACATGCCCTGTTTACATTATTTACCTCCTTAATAGTCACGATGTTTTACCATTAACCACGGCTCTCGATATCCATGATGTGAATGCTGCAGTGAAGTGAAATGAATGTGAGTGAGCCTGGGAAAACATCACTCTAGCAATGGAGCTTGACCGGAAGACAGAATGAGTGAAGATAGCAATATTTCTCTCAGTTGTTGGGGAAGGAGCATGCGAGGTCTACTCCATCCATTGCTCAGTCCAACCATGTGGAGATGGTGTTATGAATGCTGGATTTTTAAAATATAACCACAGTACAAATTGTGATCATTAATGTAGTGTGAAATGGATTTGGAGGAGACATGTGATTGCACACCAAATTCTGCCCAGAGATAAGCCTCCACGGAGCCTTGCTGCCGCCAGGGTGGGAGGGGGAGGGAAAATCGGGCCGAGGCCCTGCCCTTCTGGTGCGGGCTCCATGGTGGGCTACATCCGGAACAATCTTCTGGCCCCCCACCCTCTGTCCCGCAGCCCGAAGACGAGAGCCATGTAAAATACAGCCCATTGTGTGGGGTTTTCCAGTTTTTTCATGAGTTAATGAGAAATACCTTTCTCTGTAATTTAGTGTATTAGCTACCTACTAAGTTCTGTTTAGATAATATTGATTTTTAGTTTAGTTACAGTAAAACAGGGCCAGATATATATGGAATTTGTTAGAGAGAGGGACATGGTATTTGATAAGTCAAGGTTGTCCAACATATGGCCTGCAGGAAGAGAGAGACACAGAGGGAGAGAGGAGAGAGAGAGGGGGGAGAGAGGAGAGAGAGAGGGGGGACAGAGAGAGAGAGAGATAGCGAGCGAGAGAGAGGAGGGACAGAGAGAGAGATAGTGCGAGAGAGAGGGGGGACAGAGAGAGAGCGAGAGAGAGAGGGGGGACAGAGAGAGAGAGCGAGAGAGAGGGGGGGGAAGAGAGAGAGGAGACAGAGCGAGAGAGGAGACAGAGCGAGAGAAAGGGGAACAGAGAGAGAGAGAGAGAAAGGGGACAGAGAGAGAGAGAGAGAGAGGGAACAGAGAGAGAGAGAGAGGGGGGACAGAGAGAGAGAGAGGGCGAGAGAGAGGAGGACAGAGAGAGAGAGAGGGCGAGAGAGGGGGGACAGAGAGAGAGATAGCACGAGAGAGAGGGGGGACAGAGAGAGAGAGAGAGAGAGCACGAGAGAGAGGGGGGACAGAGAGAGAGAGCGCAGAGAGAGAGAGGAGAGAGAGCGGCGAGAGAGAGAGGAGAGAGAGCGCAGAGAGAGAGAGGAGAGAGAGCGCGAGAGAGGAGAGAGAGAGAGCGCGAGAGAGAGAGGAGAGAGAGCGCGAGAGAGAGAGGAGAGAGAGCGGGAGAGAGAGAGGAGGAAGAGAGCGCGAGAGAGAGAGGAGAGAGAGCGCGAGAGAGCGCGAGAGAGAGCGCGAGAGAGAGAGAGAGAGAGCGCGAGAGAGAGAGGAGAGAGAGCGCGAGAGAGAGAGGAGAGAGAGCGCGAGAGAGAGAGGAGAGAGAGCGCGAGAGAGAGAGGAGAGAGAGCGCGAGAGAGAGAGAGGAGAGAGAGCGCGAGAGAGAGAGGAGAGAGAGCGCGAGAGAGAGGAGAGAGAGCGCGAGAGAGAGAGGAGAGAGAGCGCGAGAGAGAGAGGAGAGAGAGCGCGAGAGAGAGAGGAGACAGAGCGCGAGAGAGAGAGGAGAGAGAGCGCGAGAGAGAGAGGAGACAGAGCGCGAGAGAGAGAGGAGACAGAGCGCGAGAGAGAGAGGAGACAGAGCGCGAGAGAGAGAGGAGACAGAGCGCGAGAGAGAGAGGAGACAGAGCGCGAGAGAGAGAGGAGACAGAGCGCGAGAGAGAGAGGAGACAGAGCGCGAGAGAGAGAGGAGACAGAGCGCGAGAGAGAGAGGAGACAGAGCGCGAGAGAGAGAGGAGACAGAGCGCGAGAGAGAGAGGAGACAGAGCGCGAGAGAGAGAGGAGACAGAGCGCGAGAGAGAGAGGAGACAGAGCGCGAGAGAGAGAGGAGACAGAGCGCGAGAGAGAGAGGAGACAGAGCGCGAGAGAGAGAGGAGACAGAGCGAGAGAGAGAGAGGAGACAGAGCGAGAGAGAGAGAGGAGACAGAGCGAGAGAGAGAGAGGAGACAGAGCGAGAGAGAGAGAGGAGACAGAGCGAGAGAGAGGAGACAGAGCGAGAGAGAGAGAGGAGACAGAGCGAGAGAGAGAGAGGAGACAGAGCGAGAGAGAGAGAGGAGACAGAGCGAGAGAGTGAGAGGAGACAGAGCGAGAGAGGAGAGAGGAGACAGAGCGAGAGAGAGAGAGGAGACAGAGCGAGAGAGAGAGAGGAGACAGAGCGAGAGAGAGAGAGGAGACAGAGCGAGAGAGAGAGAGGAGACAGAGCGAGAGAGAGAGAGGAGACAGAGCGAGAGAGAGAGAGGAGACAGAGCGAGAGAGAGAGAGGAGACAGAGCGAGAGAGAGAGAGGAGACAGAGCGGAGAGAGAGAGGAGACAGAGCGAGAGAGAGAGAGGAGACAGAGCGAGAGAGAGAGAGGAGACAGAGCGAGAGAGAGAGAGGAGACAGAGCGAGAGAGAGAGAGGAGACAGAGCGAGAGAGAGAGAGGAGACAGAGCGAGAGAGAGAGAGGAGACAGAGCGAGAGAGAGAGAGGAGACAGAGCGAGAGAGAGAGAGGAGACAGAGCGAGAGAGAGAGAGGAGACAGAGCGAGAGAGAGAGAGGAGACAGAGCGAGAGAGAGAGAGGAGACAGAGCGAGAGAGAGAGAGGAGACAGAGCGAGAGAGAGAGAGGAGACAGAGCGAGAGAGAGAGAGGAGACAGAGCGAGAGAGAGAGAGGAGACAGAGCGAGAGAGAGAGAGGAGACAGAGCGAGAGAGAGAGAGGAGACAGAGCGAGAGAGAGAGAGGAGACAGAGCGAGAGAGGAGAGAGGAGACAGAGCGAGAGAGAGAGAGGAGACAGAGCGAGAGAGAGAGAGGAGACAGAGCGAGAGAGAGAGAGGAGACAGAGCGAGAGAGAGAGAGGAGACAGAGCGAGAGAGAGAGAGGAGACAGAGCGAGAGAGAGAGAGGAGACAGAGCGAGAGAGAGAGAGGAGACAGAGCGAGAGAGAGAGAGGAGACAGAGCGAGAGAGAGAGAGGAGACAGAGCGAGAGAGAGAGAGGAGACAGAGCGAGAGAGAGAGAGGAGACAGAGCGAGAGAGAGAGAGGAGACAGAGCGAGAGAGAGAGAGGAGACAGAGCGAGAGAGAGAGAGGAGACAGAGCGAGAGAGAGAGAGGAGAGAGAGCGAGAGAGAGAGAGGAGAGAGAGCGAGAGAGAGAGAGGAGACAGAGCGAGAGAGAGAGAGGAGACAGAGCGAGAGAGAGAGAGGAGGACAGAGCGAGAGAGAGAGAGGAGACAGAGCGAGAGAGAGAGAGAAGACAGAGCGAGAGAGAGAGAGAAGACAGAGCGAGAGAGAGAGAGGAGACAGAGCGAGAGAGAGAGAGGAGACAGAGCGAGAGAGAGAGAGAGGAGACAGAGCGAGAGAGAGAGAGAGGAGACAGAGCGAGAGAGAGAGAGAGGAGACAGAGCGAGAGAGAGAGAGAGGAGACAGAGCGAGAGAGAGAGAGAGGAGACAGAGCGAGAGAGAGAGAGGAGACAGAGCGAGAGAAAGGGGAACAGAGAGAGAGAGAGAGAGAGGGGAACAGAGAGAGAGAGAGGGGAACAGAGAGAGAGAGAGAGAGAGAGGGGGGAACAGAGAGAGAGAGAGCGAGAGAGAGGGGGGACAGAGAGAGAGATAGCGAGAGAGAGGGGGACAGAGAGAGAGAGAGAGAGCACGAGAGAGAGGGGGGACTGAGAGAGAGAGCGCGAGAGAGAGGGGGGAGAGAGAGAGAGGAGACAGAGCGAGAGAAAGGGGAACAGAGAGAGAGAGAGAGAGAGAGAGAGAGGGGGGGGAAGAGAGAGAGCGAGAGAGGGGGGGACAGAGAGAGAGCGAGAGAGAAGGGGGGGGACAGAGAGAGAGAGGAGACAGAGCGAGAGAAAGGGGAACAGAGAGAGAGAGAGAGAGAGAGAGAGAGAGGGGAACAGAGAGAGAGAGAGAGGGGAACAGAGAGAGAGAGAGAGAGAGAGAGAGAGAGAGAGGGGAACAGAGAGAGAGAGAGAGAGAGAGCGAGAGAGAGAGAGGGGAACAGAGAGAGAGAGAGAGAGAGAGAGAGAGAGAGAGAGAGAGAGGAACAGAGAGAGAGAGAGAGAGAGAGAGAGAGAGAGAGAGAGAGAGAGAGGAAACAGAGAGAGAGAGAGGGGGGAACAGAGAGAGAGAGAAAGAGAGGGAAAGAGAGAGAGGGGGGGGAAACAGAGAGAGAGAGAGCGAGAGAGGGGAAGAGAGAGAGAGAGAGGGGGGAACAGAGAGAGAGACAGGGGAACAGAGAGAGAGAGAGAGCGAGAGAGGGGAACAGAGAGAGAGAGAGGGGGGAACAGAGAGAGAGACAGGGGAACAGAGAGAGAGAGAGAGGGGAACAGAGAGAGAGAGAGAGAAAGAGAGAGGGGAACAGAGAGAGAGAGAGAGAGAGGGGGGGGGAACACAGAGAGAGAGAGATGGGCACAGACGGAGAGAGAGATGGGCACAGACGGAGAGAGAGATGGGCACAGACGGAGAGAGAGATGGGCACAGACGGAGAGAGAGATGGGCACAGACGGAGAGAGAGATGGGAGAAGGGAGGGAGAGGGGAACAGACGGAGAGAGAGATGGGAGAAGAGAGGGAGAGAGAGAGGGGGGGAACACAGAGAGAGAGGGGAACAGAGAGAGAGAGAGAGAGGGGAACAGAGAGAGAGAGAGAGAGGAGAAGAGAGAGAGAGAGAGGAGAAGAGAGGAAGAGAGGGGGGCGGGGAACAGACAGAGAGGGGGCGGGGAACAGACAGAGAGGGGGCGGGGAACAGACAGAGAGGGGGCGGGGAACAGACAGAGAGGGGGCGGGGAACAGACAGAGAGGGGGCGGGGAACAGACAGAGAGGGGGCGGGAACAGACAGAGAGGGGCGGGCCGGGAACAGACAGAGAGGGGGCGGGGAACAGACAGAGAGGGGGCGGGGAACAGACAGAGAGGGGGCGGGGAACAGACAGAGAGGGGGCGGGGAACAGACAGAGAGGGGGCGGGGAACAGACAGAGAGGGGGCGGGGGAACAGACAGAGAGGGGGCGGGGAACAGACAGAGAGGGGGCGGGGAACAGACAGAGAGGGGCGGGGAACAGACAGAGAGGGGGGCGGGAACAGACAGAGAGGGGGGCGGGAACAGACAGAGAGGGGGCGGGGAACAGACAGAGAGGGGGCGGGGAACAGACAGAGAGGGGGCGGGGAACAGACAGAGAGGGGGCGGGGAACAGACAGAGAGGGGGCGGGGGAACAGACAGAGAGGGGGCGGGAACAGACA